>NW_020270976.1:5552538-5854682 GCF_002803265.2 Melanaphis sacchari | reverse complement strand
TGTGTGTGTGTGTGTGTGTGTGTGTGTGTGTGTGTGTGTGTGTGTGTACTATAAAATGTAAACGTACATATTATTATTTTTATATATATATATGTAGTTTATGAGGATTAATCAATTCGTTATTTAAGTTATCATCAACTACATATTTCATTGCGATCGTTGTCTATCAAGGACTAAATTGTAATGATAATAATTTTGTCCGTGATTTTAGTACTCGATAATAAGAATATTACAAAAAGAAATAATTAAGTTTGCTGAGACCAATGCCGATTGGAAATACGTCATGAAACTAAATAATGGCTTAACAATAAATATATTAATTATAGATTTATTTTTTTTTTTAAATTAATGAACGTTATAATAATATTACGATGTTATTATGTTTGCACTGACCGATTATAATATTCATTTAATCGAGTTTTACTCACCACAAACTCTTGAGCACTGTACAGGCGCAATATACGTACCAACGCGTACCGTAATACAGTGACGAAGTCAGAATCTGTGGGGTCTGCATCCCTAACCGAAATTTTAGGAAAATTTTAAAATGCATTCAGTGTTTAGAACCGCGTATTACGTAAAACATAAACCACTTATTCTGTATTAAAACTGTAATTTGTACATACCAAAACAAAATCCTGACTACGCCACTGCCATATATTAGGTAATATATCATAGCACGTCTGCCTTTAGTAAGTATCTATGTACATTATACTTGTGTTATGTAAAAGTATTCATAATGTTTACACGTATACGCGTGAATAACTTTTACAGCGTGCTATGGATACCAATAGTATACAACATGCCTAAACGGAACTTATTTTGACGTGCCTTTTTTACATGTTTAACCTGAATCTAAAAATAAAAACGCGGTGGATAAGTACTTGTTTTTTTACTTGGTGGAGTAGGGCGTCAGTCATGCGTTCACTAAACAAAAACCTTTAAAATGGTACCTAACACTTTTTATGCATAGCAATTGTATAATAAAATATTATATAAGTCATAAGTTTATAACTATATATACTATATACCTAATAAGTGTTATCGATGTCTTCCATCACACATTCACACATATATTCTTAAGGGTGAATATAGGATTCTTTTATAGGGGATGTCATGAATATTATTATTTTATACATTTATCAAACACAAAAATGAAAATAAATAATATAATTTATTTCTCACCGAACAAAAATAAAGGACAACGCGCGTCGAGGGAGATCCACTCATGCATAATACGCATAACATGTTTTCAATATTTATAGTTATATCGTCACAATAATATTATGATACATAGTCTTATATGACCGTATTAATATTTCTGATCAAAATATTATAATCAATAGTACCTACATCGCACTGACCACTGCAAATGATGTGAATCAGTGATTAATGTACGATTTCAGACGAAAATTACCAAATGTTAAAAATAATGAAACCAAAGTATGAGCGGTAATACATAGTACCTATAAACAGTATGTATGTATATAAATATAAATATATATATATATATATATATATATAACCGACATGCACTTTATATTCGTTTTTAACATAATCGGTCTTTCACTTATATTATAATATTAATCTTAATTCTAAATTGCATGACGGTGGGTCTATGAAACTAATATACCTACGCAAGTTTAAATATAAAATCGCGTACTTAAAAATGCAAAGACTAGTTTTATGATTTATACTTTGTAGCCAAAAACGAACAAAATACATACCTCGTACCGGACAAATATTATATTTTATAAGGTATTTAAATAATAGTTATAATAATAATAATAATAACTTATGAACGCAATAATACATAATAATAGCTGTTAGGTGTATATATTAAACGCGTACATGAGGGCTTAGCATTATGACGGAGACATAAATATATATATATACAGGTAGGTATTACATTTTCATTGCATTGAAATTTTACAAACCATATAATAATAATAATAATAATAATAATAATAATAATAATATGGATAATGGCGGGCTGGGTCATTTTCAATTTTATATATAAAATAAATAAAGCTACCTATATAGTGCACATTAAGTAAATAATATTGTGCGCCACGCGGGCACATGGCTCTGCTACAGTAGGTAATCGGTACCTATACTAAATATACTATAAACTATAACATAAAACAAATAATAATATTATATTGTACTGAGCGCGTCTGTGTACAATTTGTTAACTTAAATATTAAATTCGTCGGCCATAATTTTATTCCATATTGCAACCTTGGAAATAATGATACATTAAAATATAAAACACGCAGTTAACGCATTTTGTACATGCCTCGAAACAAATCGAAAAACACAATTGAAAGAGTTAACTAAAACATAAATATTTAACAGAAAATTAAAAACATTAATTATACTAAAATATCCATATATAGCTATATATTATAAATTATAATAGACCTATCATTTGTTTAATATTATACAACCCATGTGTTATTATAATCATAATAATATGTGAAATAGTAAATATATACACGGACACACACACACACACACAAATATATAAATATATACGCATTTATGTAAGAATTAATGTACGTATACGATGATAGACCACGTTATTATTTATACTGCGCTACCTACCTTACTTTTTTAATACATTAAATTATTTTTCTACCTACGACGATTCATCATTTAAGTCCGCGGAAACTTTTTCTCGTACCTATATATCATCGCTATAATACGCTACATACCTATATAGTTCATTTACCAAACTGCAGCACTCATTATATATTATATTGTTTAAAAAACTATCAACAGATTTAAAAAATATTTCTTTTGATTTTAAGTCGCTAATATATATATATATATATAGTATCAAAAAATGTATTTTATCATTTTTAAATTTTTTCGTTTTTAAATCGATATTCGTTATTTTATTTTTTCATTTAAAACACAATATTATTTTTTTTGCAGCATCTCGATGTAAAAAATTCGAATTCTCGACGAGTATTTAGAGTATAAATATACCTATTTAAAGTTTATACGAGTAAAATAACAAAAATGGCAGGGTATAGGTTGGTAGGTACACCGAAAACGTCGGTCAAACTATTCCGCTCATCATTATAATAAACTAATAAGTAATAACTAATAACTAATTGACTATTCGTTTGAAATTACATACCTATGTGGCTATGTATATAAATATAATATTTAAATACTCCTAACAGTATTCTGCTTTAGAGTATGAAATTAAAAAGTGTAAGCAACACTGTTGTACATTAGACACGTCGAGTTGCCAGTGCCCAGTGGGTCGCTATTATGGGTGTGTTAAATTTGAATGCAATAATACGTAGGTATATTATCATTGTAGCCTGTAGGTACATACGAAAAACTTTTCAGAACGGAGACAGTATGTCAGCCTACATCACTGAGTATATTTCATGATTTATTTTTGTGATATCATAGCTATTAGTAATAAATAATAATTTATTTTATGTTTAATATTACAGTACGTCGATATCGTTTACCCGGAAAATATTGCATCTATAATATTATCAGTAATTAATTATCAGAATAACATATATTTATGTCATATTATATCGACTTACACTTCAACATTTAATAATATCTTTCTATAAATAACGTAAAATGTAAAAATAGATTCTAAATTCATAGTATAAATAGATAATATCTTAAAATAAATCAAAAATGTCATTGCGTATAGTAAAATTCATGATAATTTGATATGAATAAAAGTTTAGAGTTTCCGCGAATAATATGTTTTTAAATTTTAACACAATAATGATCATCGTTATTTAACATTCAAATAACTAATTTCGTCCAAATTTCAACTTAAAATATCTACAAAAATAATTGCTTTTATATCATTTTTAAATTTTATGATTTCAGCATGAACTATTAAATTTAGTAGGAATCTAGCGTTAAATCTTCAAAATTTTATATAAATATATAAAGAATAGCTTTTACGTATAAATTTCTAACTACAAAATAGTTGAATGCATTTTTTGCGATTTTGTCAAAATTTTAACTTCAAATCTATGTAATAAAAATTTGTACACGTGTATTTTTTTTACAGATTTTCAAGAATTTGACCCAGTGAATAAATTATTTTCCACATTTATAGAAAAAAAAAAATTAAAAACTTGTCATACCAATAATTAGCGTTATGATATTTTGAAAATTGTATCTTATACAAACATTTGGTGAAAATTTCAAGTATCTACTATTATTTTACGGGTGAATATCGAATGCCGTAAGAATTTTAAATTGCTTATACAAAACGTATAAAGAACCTTGTATTTAGTTTTCAAATCTTAGCTATAAAAACAAAAATTGTTCAAGATTTCCTAACTGTAACATAATTTGCTAATTTTTACTACCAAATTTTATGAAATTTTTCGAAATTCTAATTTTAAACGTAATAAAACAAATACAATTTTCAAGCATTTCTACCCAGTGAATAATTTTCAATTGATATTAAAAAAAAAAGAATTGAAAATTTCTCATTTCCATTAATTGTTCAAAAATAGTCACCATACTTTGAAAATTTTATCTTACATAGAAAATATCATGAACATTTGGTGACATATTCAAATATTTATGGTTATTCATTAACAAAAACAAAATTAATTTTGTCAAATATAGGGGTTTGCGTGAAAATTCCGTTTTTTCCGATTATAAAAAAAAAGTACTGGAATTCTTTTACTTCTGACCCCCCCTCAAAAAAAAAAAAGAACAAAATTATATCCAATATCACTGTTTCAAAAGATGACCATGGACAGAAGAAAAATAACACACCATTGTTAACTCATCACTCCAATCAGAATCTAAAAAATGGACATTGAAATAGTAAAAAACTACTCATTAATAGATAATAGTGAAAAATGTTTTTTCGTCAAATTATGAGTTTTCTTTAATAAAAAAAATAGTTTGAGTCATCCTAGTGACCTAGTATTACCTGGGACTCACTCTTGTAGGATAACTTGTCTCGAAACTTAGTTTCATCGATAATACAATAAGAGTATAATTAAAATAATAATAATACGAATCTAGATCAACAACACTTAACACTCACAATATTTCAAATAGATATTAACTAGCAGATGTAACTGAAATTTAATTTCGATTATTCAGATATAAGTAAGTAGTCCCTAGACACCTTTATGCGTACATTATTATGTACATAAATATTATGATTTATGATAATATACACAACCACTGATAAACCGGTTGATGACATCACGCAAACGCTTCAAAATTCAATAAAATAATATATTATTTACTTAATAATTAATACTTGCAATTTTTATACATGATATAAGATATAACCACTGGGTGCTTGTGCCTATATAAAATAAATTTAATAAAAAATCATGATATTTTATTCGGAATTTTTTTCTCGTGACATTGGTTATATCATATTTTTCTTCGAATTGTCCAGTAACATGATATTATAATCCATTCATTTTGTTCTCGAAGAAAGCTTTTGTCCCTTTGGCACACGTATACTCGTATATCTGTCGGACTAGTATGGGTTTCCTTTATAAAACTACCTCAATATTATCTTATTTAAATTAATATCGATACACGAGAAAACAAGATTTAGTCTATCTCAATGTTATAAATACCACATTGTACGAATATGCAACATAGCACCAAGTATTGTTATTTTCTCATTAAACAATATCCCTTGGGGTAGGTATCTACCTAATATTAGCATAATTTCGATAGTATAGCGTTGTTATAGAATCCTTTAAATTATATACTACTCACATAACGACATAACACGGTGAATTAGGAAAAGTTACAAGTAAATAGATATTAAATGAAATAGATAGTTATAGAATTAAATTTATAAGACATGCAATCGACTTTACAACTGATATAACAAGAAATGCATTATTTTTAAATGTATAAAACGCGTTCATGTTATAAATCATAATACAATTCTTATAATATTACCATATTATTGTTATTATCACATTAAATTAAGATTAATTCATAAATAATTTTAGACCATTTATGATATGTACCTATTTGTAATAAAAATTGTTTCATGTCCCTTTAATAAAACACACAAATTTCATGTATTTTTCTGAAAAACTACTTTTTAAAAGTATCATTTGAATTTCATATTAAAAACATAAAATATTTAATTATATATTACACTATTCCAACTAGATAAATATATGTACATAGAATTAACATACAATTTTTGGGAAAACTAAATTATATATTTTGAATTAATACTGAGTAAAATTAATTTTAACTAGTTAATATCAATATGTAACTAGCTAAAAGCACCTAGGACCACGTTAATTTCAATATTTTTAATATTTTTAAACTTACCTACATTAAAAACTATAGTCAATAAAAGGATAAATATTGAAATTGTTTCATTTTGATCAAAAATTAAATACCATAACGCCTTTTATAATATATTATTTAAAATAGTTTGTAATAAGTAATAACATTGTAATAAAATAATGAATACAATAAAGATCATAGTGTCAACCAGCTTTGTTATTTTTGAAAGACGGCTTCAACTATTAGTTTAACTATGATTATTAGTTATTACCAATAGTAAATTAAACACAAATATATAACTGTCAATATTTTATATTTCATTCATAAATTTCTATGATTTAGATCGATCAAATTATTTTCAAATCACATAGTTACCGTTTATCATTCTAAAATAATTGATACCATTAAGTTTGTTATAATAATAAATGAAATGTAATAAATAACTGATTATACTGAATAGATTTTTAAATTTAAATAAACTTTTATATTAGTTAAACTCTAGATCTTGTAATATACTTTGTGAACAAACCAAATATGCAAATGTATATAATATTATGTACATAAAAAAGAGTTATGGATGAAGTTATGTTTAACTTACAGATTTAAAATTGTGATTTGTATAAACCGCTTGACATTAAAAAAAAAAAAAAAAAATGTTTTATTACATTTATAACAGATTTTATCTATTTCAAAATGTAACATTAATTTTTTATAAACTGTATAATTTTACAATATTTTATTGAGCATATTAGGTTATTGTATGAATCTATGAATATATAAATAAACATGTACATAGCAATGATAATAATAACATGATTTAACATTTCAATAAGGCACATTTGAGAACAAATACGATACTGATTCACCGTTGTGTGTCCGCCGAACAGCTTCAGCAAACATCATTGATACATCTATACACTGTAAAACAAACATATAAAAATATTTAATAATCATATACTTAATATTGTATTAATATGTGATGCTTATAAGTTTTGATTTTATAATAATTTGTTGTTAAAAAAATAAACCTGCGTGGGTCAAGATTGAAACAATGAAAAGAGAAAAAATGAGTTGTGATGTCATAGAGTTTGAGAATTATGTCATTAAATAATAGACTTTACTATTATAAAATAAAACTAAAAAATCATTATTATAATTTAGAAAAAAATAAAAATTTGTGTATAGTTTCATTCTAATGATTGTTTTCTTGCTGGTTTTGTAAAAATATTAATTTTACAAGTGCAAGCACAAACATAGAAACTTTCTTTATTATAATATATGTTACATATAATAAAATTAAAAATATCCAAGTAATATTTTTTTTAGTACCGCCACAAGATTATTTATTTAAAAAACTTATTATGTTAGATTATCATAAATATTAATATTATATATAACGAACAAAGCACTAAATCCAATCAAATTAAGAAATACTTACACGGATTTTAGGACATTCTTTCATATGGCCATCCTGTGGAATGGTATTGGTAACTACAACAGCTTCAAAGCATGCATTATTAATACGAGATATAGCAGGTCCGGAGAATATACCATGAGTTAAAATAGCATACACTTTAGTGGCACCTGCTTCAGTTAATCTAAAAAAAGAAAGTATTAACAACTTGTAAAATAAGACAATTATATTATATTGTTTACTTTTCTGCAGCATGACATATTGTGCCGCAAGTGTCTGCCATATCATCAACCAAGATGGCAATGCGTTCTTTAACATCTCCCACTAGAACCATTGATGCCACTTCATTAGCTTTCTTTCTTTCTTTATGAATAAGAGCAAACTCAACATTAAGACGATCGGCTATTGACGTGACCCTAGAGAAAAATAAGTCTTAGCTTTTTAAACTCTAGATTTGCTAATTTAAATTAATATGGTACCTTTTAGCACCGCCAGCATCTGGTGACACTATAATGCTGTTTCTCCATTCAGGTATGTTTTCTTTTATCCATTTTAACACAGCTGGTTCAGCAAATAAATTATCAACAGGTATATCAAAGAAACCTTGTATTTGAGAAGCATGGAGGTCCATAGTTATTATATGATCAGCACCAGCTACCGACAGCATGTTGGCAACTAATTTAGCAGATATTGGTGCTCTACTCTATAATGGCAAATAAAAAATTATTTTATTTTTTTTTTTTTTTGTGCCATGTAAAATAATTATATTATTTAAATATTTATGTGATTAATAGTATTATATGGGTATATATATATGTTGTTTTTGCCTATACCAAAAGCCACCCATTCACCGATAAGCAAGTCATATGTTAAATATAAGTAGCTTGGTCAATCAGTGAATTCATGAAAGTTTCAGGTCATTTATTATTTATTTTCAACATAATCCTTAATAATATCTAATAAAAAGATGATATCTTCCACTGATAAACCAACCACTATGTAAAACTGAAATAACTACTAGCTTGATAATTATTGATTAAATAGAATCATGCACCAGTAATTTTTATTAAAGATTCTAAATATTATTATTTCTAATTATAAATTTATTTCATGTATAAAAATTGTAGAATAATAATAAAAAAATACGGGTCAAAAAGTTCCCATGTTTATTGGAACTGACCAAAACAACTAACTTGAAAATAAAATGTTGACCTTTTAGTATCAATAATTATGAGAATAAAAAAATAAATACAATCATAGATATCAAATTTTACATGGATCAAAATTATAATACAACTCTAAAAATAATACTATACCTATTATTGTTTCTATCATTTAGTTATAGTTATTGAAACAGTGAAAAACACAATTTATTACATTATATACATTTTTTTCTACAATTTTAAGTTAGAAAGAATTTACTATATGAATTAGATTTGATAATATTGATACCATACTAATATAATAAAAGTATAAGATTTTCAAGTATAAAATTTTAAAAATTATAGTTAATAAATTATGAAATTAAAAATATATGTTAAAAGTAAAAACAAATTAATGCTATCCAAACATTAAACATGCAAACATAAAGAAATGTTACAGAAACTTTTGTTTCAATAATTCCTAAAAAACATTTTTTTAGCACCTGATTGCCGATCACAAAATCTCGAAATAATTCCTGTAAAAATAAAGCAAACAAAAATATGAATTGGATAGCTAATTCATTTCTTGGAACCAAACAACTGTAATATTAAATAATAGCAATTAAAATAGGTAACATAAATTGTGTTAATTATGCTATCATTTCAAGTCAATATTTTTATTAGTTATTAAGACTTAAATATCATAATATATTTTCTAATATTTTTTTATAATTAGTATAAAATATAAATAAAACATATTACAGTTATGACTAGCACAAATATCGATTTATTTTAAATAAATATAATTTAATTGTTTTCAACATTTATACTTGTAAAATAGATTATTTTATTTATTTTATTTTCATGTGTGTGGGTTATCAAAATGTAGTTAACATAACTTAAGTATTCAAATGATTTTATAAAATAAACTATAAAACATGCAATCAAATTATTTCATCATAAATTTTAATTCAATGACATGATAACATAATAATATAAATTATTACATTAGCACTTATTTTGAACAAAAATCTAATGCTGAAAAATTTATGATAATTATTTTACCAAGCATCATGCATTAAATTTTTAATACATAATTTTTAGAATTATTATTATTATCAACAAGTACTTGTATCTTTAATACAGTTAAAATACAGTTATATTGTGAAAGCAGGTAATTAAACAAATTACATATTATAAAATCAAACCTAAAACAAAATAATATATGTGCTAGTAGGTGTTCATGCCAAAAAAATAAAGTAGTATTTATCTTAACTAAAAATAAAGTTTTTCAACATAATTAAAAAAAAAGAAATTTAGTAGGTAGTAATATGTTATTGTTAATAAAATATTATAAACACATGCAGCAAATAAGCTTTTACAAATATCGCTAACTTTTCTTTACTATCCACAAAAGTATTATTTATAATTAAAGCAAATATGAAATGATAAAGCTTTGTTGTAGATACCTTTGTCAAGTTTAAAATTAAAAGAAAATTTTTGAGTGAAGCGTTAATGATAACATAATGGTTACTTTTGGCAACTATCCTAATTTTTCTCGCCTATATTTAAATAATAGGTCTGAATTAAATTAATTGCAACATTGCGTGACATCTAATACTTTACATTGTAATCATATAATAATTTATAACTGTGTGAAATTAATAAGTGATATTCAACATAAGAAAATAGGGGCTTTTAATTACAAAACTACAATAATTATTCAGTGATATAAAGGATCAATAACTGATACATTGAAAACTGACATTTCAAAACACAACAATACCCAAAAAAAAGACGCATATTTTTGTAAATCCCATAAAATAATGTATGAATTTAGTTAAAATGCCCAGGTAAGTATATTTAATAATGTTTCATTGAATAAAACTATACCCGAAACTTCCATTCATTGCACTTGACGGTTGCCCTGGATCTATTATTGTCATTCTCGGGGATGTCGCCATTCTTTTGGTTACAGCATGAACAGTGAAAAATGATTAATAAGTAATATGCGGATTAAAGTAATATTCATCATGCAAGTAATAAAAGGAAAACAGATTAATTGGCATGTGAATATTTTGAAAAATATAATTTTTTTTTTAATATCTGCACATAAGAATCAAATGTATTATAATAATAAAAGAATGAACTATCTAAAAAAACTATGAACAATATTTTATAGATACTTATGAAAAAGAATAACAAATAACCAATACTTTTGCCTAATATATAAGCCATATTATATTATTTTAAGAAAAACCTGCAGAACATTTTCATTACCAAACATAATCTAAGATTAAAAAAGTATAACCTTAAGTACTAGAAGCATTTTAATTCTCTATGATAAATTTAAATAATATAATAATTTTAAATTCAGTTGTCTTGAACAAATGACATATTTACTTCTTATAAAAATTTGAACTTTAAATTATCGAGGCTGAATTACTAAATAATTGAAGTAAATTACTTTATAATATTGCTTAGTCTTTCTTCAACATTATAACATTATTATATTTTTAGTTATTATTACCTTGAATAAAAAATACTTATTTTGTTTTACATTTTAACACATACAAGTGATATATTTAGTTAGTTAAAATATAATTTTAAGAAAGAAAATAAATATTGTAAATAGAATTGCAGTGTGGATAGTTTTTTTTAGTTAATATGTACTAATGTAAAATGGAAATGTAATAATTACTATAATATTCTAACTGATAAATGATTAAGGTTTAGAACTAAAATTAATTAAATTTAATAACTTACCTTATCCTTTTTGTCTTGCCTAGCATATGGAAAACACGGTATGACAGCAGTAACACGTGATGCAGATGCTATTTTACAAGCATTTATCATGATTAATAATTCCATCAAATTATCATTAACTTCACCACTACCACTCTGTATAATATAAACATCTTCCCCTCTTACTGATTCTCCAATTTCAACACTAAAATAAACATTAAAAATAAATCAAGGACTATAAATAAATAATTGGAAATTAGTTAACACATTGAGATTGTAAATATGAAAAAAACAATTTTTATCATGTATTTATAATTAGTTACAAACCAAATTTAAGTTTTATTAAAATAATAACTTAAGAGAATATATTTTTTTCAATCTTTATTGTTATCAAATTGTTGCCAATTTTTTTTTTTTTAATAATTGTATAGTTAAAGTGATATTTGATTTGGAAAACTACATAAAAAAAACTAACTCATCAGTTGAAAAATCATTACAAATCAGAAAACTCAAGTCACCCAATTCATGGTGAAACATTTGTTTTTCTAGATGAATGAAAACATAAATAACTCTATCGAGTTATGTTTAAGTGACAACATACCACAATGTTGCTAAGGTAATAGAGCTTAAGGATTATTGATAAAACAAAGCAATTGATGAAAGTAGTTAAAAGCACACAATACAGTACCTTACAAATTACAATGGGTTATGTACTTATGTTATATTATTGACCTTAATGGTACATATTTCTTAATTATGTCCACGAAAGATCTTTATTGTTAATATACTCAAAAATATGATCAATAGATAGTTTAAATAGATAAAGTATCATTAATGCTTACAGAATTTGATTGTTAGGACTGCAAAACGTCTTAAAATCGTTTGTCTCGGTAACAGATAGCACCTAAACGCTATACGAGATGCGTCTTGTCGATTGACATGGTCAACAGCAGTACAGTGGACGTGCATTATGTTGGTGGATGTTATACACATGTACCGGAAACATATGATACCTATGTCAGGAATTTAACGCGTATGGAAGACGCATACGCATGTACATTATTTGAATTGACAAACGGGCGCGCAAACACGTGTTTCCGCCGGACAAAACCATTTTCTTAACCTACAAAATAAACCTATCCGGAAAACGGAACTGACAGTGAATTTCCATCTCATTACCAACCTAACGCCGTGAAGAGTGTCGCAGGGTCAAAATATATCAACGAAGGTGGAAATGTGACGACCGATACACGACCTAGACAATATAAATCGGTACGACTTGAGCAGTACACTCGGTGACGTAGAACCTACGACGAGAAAAATCGACAAAATATAAAACGAGTTTCCGTGGAAATTACGATTTATGGATGCGTGGGCGGTGGTTTTGTCGCGCTCCAGCGGGAAATACAAACGGTCGTAACATAACAAGTCATAGGAGGATAATAATGGAATAACGGATTAGACAGCGGATACCGTCGCGTCGGGGGGACTTAGCTGTTAGACCGGTCGGCGGCGCGCTTTCAGTTACCATGTTTCGAGGTTGCTAAACTTCTTGGTGACCACCTTGCCGACATCGATGCCCAACCGGTCGACGATCCGCTGCGCCAAATCCGGGTGCGACGTGCCGCTGAACACCTTGATGTTTGGCATTCTGTTGTTGGCGACGTTTGATCGGGTCGAGACCAAATTTGATTTTATTAGACACCTGGCGCGAATGGGTTCGGATGATAACAAAGGCATACTACCGCGGCGATCATCGTAATTCGTAACACTACGCGAACGCCCGCCTACCAGCTACCGTGCGTACCCCACCGAAAGATCGTCGCTGTCGTCGGTGGCGGCGACCGTTAGTACTACGCACCAGGCGGCGAGCTCTGGTAGTCCGGGTGACCGGCAAGCAAACCCTTAAGGCATCCGCAGGGGAACCACGTGCACGGTACAAAAATATATGTATTTCATTTAATTTCGTTAATAATTATTAGAAGTTTGAGTAGTCATAAATATTATGCCACTACTTACAAATTTACAATATTATTTAGAGCGCGGCTTATCCTGTGGTCCACGACTGGGTAATGCGCTCATGTATTATGTAATATATTTATTAATTATATCTATCACAATTATTATCACTCAACACTTAAACAAATTATATCTATCTATTCTGTGCTTATATTATGGCCTTGACGTACGTCTGTACGGTGTCCGATATTTTCTACTGAATAATTTCGTGATAAAATCCAATTGCTTTTGACGTTAGAATTTTTGATTTTGACCCTATACCTACCTACGCTTATCCAATCGTCTATAAATGCTTCCATTGCAGCATACGAAGTATCAAACTATCAAATACAACGAATCATTTGATAAAAATTTGATCTTATCTTATAATTTAAAATTTGCTTTCTAAAGCATTAGGTACAATTTAAAACAATTTTACAGTCAACTGAGAGTGTTTTATCAAACACTCCATATTATAACCTATATTCCTACCTACGTATTATTAGTTATAAATTATAATATATTCTTAATAGTTAATACAGTAATATTTATTTATAAATGTACTTAATAGCCAATTAAATTTTAAGATACAGATAATGCCCAACTATAATTAATCTGACATCTACTTTTTATACATAACTAGGTAGATAAGTGACGTATACGATGAGTGTGACCATACACTGAATTTCTATTTGAAATTTTTCCATCTTAAATTGTTAGGTATTTTTTATCTTTATATAGGTATCTACTAGAAAATAAAAAGTTCAATATGTTGTGCAAATGACTTATAGATACTAACATTATACTTAATTATTAATATTATTCATTCAATATCCTCAAATTACTAAGGTCATATACTAATTTAATAACCATAATGTCAAAAAAAGTATAATTTATCTACCTAGGATATAATACCTATACTTGTTGTATGATTTTATTTTTTATTTTTGTTTGGTGACACTATTGGGAACGTTCCAATACTTATTAAAATTTGTCAAATAGCCAATAGACTCGCCATTATACTTTATTGTATGGATTACAAATACGCGTTAAAATGGGAAAAAAATGATTTAGTTTTCATGTAAATAGCTAATACTTTTAATAATGTAGGTAACCTAATATTAATTCAACGTCAATGTTACATACTTATAACCTACTTATTCCAATTACCAGATACCACATAATAAAAATATTGTTCATACGTTTTCAGTGTTTCAACACACCATCTAAAGTTTATTATTACGTGGATTTCGAATTATTTATAGTCTATAAGGAATTTTTATTACTTTTAAATTTGTGGTAATAAGGCCGATACTTTATAAACATAACAAGCGAGTAGCAACCCACACGAACACCTTAAATGTTCACACATCACAAATCACACATTTTACAGTACACACTATAATTCTACACTCTAAAGTACTATACACTTTCGAACTTTCTTCTATCTGCCAACTAAACAATGGTAAACGGATAATTAGTTTCTACGTTAAAAACATAATATAAATATAGAGACAATTATAAATTGATCCTTATCGGCCTATCATAATTTTAAGTGTATATAATATAGTTTCCCTAGTGCGTCCCGAAATGACACTTTTTAATGTTCCGAGTGCATCTCAAGAAAAAAAGTCATATTTTTGACATATCTCTAATGCGCTCCAGTTCAGTTGCACCACGAGGAGGCGAACTGGCTTATGTCTCAAAAATAATTTTTGTTTCTTATTTATGGAAACATCTTTTATTTTAGCTTACACCCTTGAATTTGAGTTTAGTACATCTATATAGATTAGTTTTTAAATAAATGCCGTTATTTTTACAAAATCCTTGTCTTGATATTTTATTGTTTTGAAATGATTTATATCGCCTTCGATGTATGAAACTTTCTTGTAATGTGGACTGAGAACGCACTCGGGCTATTGCATGTATATTATATGTCGATATGCCTGCGGATACACTAGAGCTATTCAATACAATTTGACAATAAAATTGCAGACGCACTCGGGTTATGAAAAAGGTAAAAATTAAAAATCGGACACACTCGGGATACCCTCTAAATAATATTGGTTACTTTCCAATTTTTCCTATGTGACATTTTATTAAAAACGTTCTTCGTTTTGCTTTGCAGCATAATGAATTTAAAAAAAATGTTATTAAATATACGTATCACTTAATATCACTAACAAACATTTTTTAGCAGTTGAAGTACATTTTTAATTAAGATAAGATAAGAATTTAAAATACAAATTTTGATTGATTACAAATTATAACTTAGAACTAATTTTAACCATTTGTTCTTTATTAATAACAGGTAGCACTGTACAGGCGTACAGTGTATACAGATATTTTATTTTTAGTCTAATTGGTTTCATTGTCATTTTTGGCTCGCGAAAATAAATCTTAACTTTTGTGTATTGTGATTTGTAAAGGAAAATATAACAATAATCTGCAGTTAGAAACCGGATATGTAAATAGCTTATTTCGATTGCACTTTGTTTAAGTATAGTTGTAAAATTATATAGGCTTGTCTCATCGACTATATAATATAGGTAATATATTGTTCCTGCTATCGTCGTATCCATGATTCAAGACTATGTTAAACGAGGAGTAAGTAGTGCACCATATTTAATATGAATAAATTTTAGATTATGAGCAGAGCGATAAATGTATTGTTTTTACAATGACATGTGTTTTTTTTTTTAATTTGTTTTTATCTATTTTCACTTTTTGTGGTAGAAAAAATACTATAGTTTTCAAAAATAAGATTGGTTATGATTGCAAATTGTATCTGGTTGGTAGCAGTACTTACGGGGGAGGGGAATCAAAAGTAAAAAATTACTTAAATCATAAAAAACAAAATTAAGGAATGATTGAAATTTTTACGCAAATCCAATTTTTGATAAAATCGATTTTATCTTTTTTAGCATTTCTCGGGAATAGGTACATAACCAAAGATACCTACTTGCATTTTTCACCAAATATTTGTATTTTTATTTTATATTTACTAACAAATTTTGAATTAAAACATCTTTCGGCGCACCTGGGGAGTAAAATCATCTGCAGTATTATCAGAAATAGATATGTATCCAGATGTGTATATATTATATTGTGTCATTGTCTATTTGTATTACGTTAGGTTAAATCATTACTGAAATAAGATTAATTTCCAATGAATATTTACATCATGATTTTTTATAATAAAAAAACTCATCACATAATACTTTAAAATAATCTAACAATACAATTTAATGATGTAAATTCAATTATTTTTTAATAATATAATACTTTTGAGAACTTTTAACAGATGTTAATAGTAGTTTATTTGTTTAAAGCATAGATATAAACTTTTTTATAAGTACATTATATATTTATATATAAATTAAATTAGTGTATTCAATTATTTTAATGCAACTTAACTGAAATTAAACCATGAATAATTCATAATAAGTAATAATAGTCATATTATATATGTATAGAAGGCTAAAATGATTACAGTTTCAATATATTATTATGTCGGTGAGGGAAGTAAAGAATCACAATATTTATTTTTAAGTATTTACAATAATTTCATATAATTTAAAATTTACTTAGTTACCTAGTATAATAATATTAATAACCTTTTGAATTACAACAAAAAAAACAAAATCAATTTTGTCGAAAATTGCCGTTTTTTCTTACTTTTTTGTTTGTTTTTCCTAATTAAAACAATAAGTACTGGGAATTTTTAAGTTTAACCTTGGATAAAATTTTTCCTTAAAAAATAATTTTTCAGTACTTACTCATAATTTTGCTTAACACAATTATTACCCAATATTTAAATGTTATCTCTATACTAAGTTTATTTTTTAGTATAATAGATAGTTAAAATTATCAAAACCATGAATATTAAAAACTAGTGTAATGGTAAAAATAAAAGACTAATAAGTATAACAATCATAATAAATAATAGTAAAAAATGATGAAAACATCAAGTAAATTGGAATTTGGAATTATAATATTTATTATATTATAATATCATAGTACCTATTGTATCGGAGTTTAATATTTAATCGATTTGGATTAAAATAATGACATAATTTTTTTCTTTTATTCTAAATTGATAAGAACAATATGACCGTATAATAAATAATAATTAAGTAATAAAATGTTGAAAATAATTTTATAGTTTTAATTTGATTAACCTATATAATAAAATTAAAATATAAACCTATAACATCTATCCTATATACGGTTATATTCTTTTGATACATTTTTTCATAAGTTTTCTACCGTATAATATAAAACTATAATATAATGAATAATATTTTTACCGGTTGAACGATTTCTTATCCGTAGTTTCAAATTAAGTTATATGAAAATTATTAAAAGTTAGTATAGATGTAACTATTGTAACTTAATATTTTAACGATATTTTTTAATTGGAAAATGAACAAGAACAACTTATGAAGAACTTCATAAGATATTTTGAACTAATTTCGACTTAATTTAACATTTACTTACATCAAATTATTTAAATAAAAACAAATTTTCGAAATAATGAGTGCGGAAATTGATATAAATTTCCTTATATAGCCAATATAGTCATATAACTAAGTAAGACTTTTTAAACGTGTGTAGGATATATTGTGTATAAGTAGAGAGATTTAATATAATTATATACATATACCAAATCATCATTCATCACAATAAAATTCAATATTTTTACTATAACAACATATTATTATTATAAAATTTAAAATGTATAGAATGGTTCATAGAGTATGTTAATCTTTATTTTAATTTTTATCATTTAATAATGAATTTATTCAAATTATGAATTTTTATTTTTTGATATTTTTAAATTTAACTACTTTTATTAGTGTTCTAGGCATTACAAACTTGTTCAAATAAGGACCTTTTTTTAATGGATAAGTTTTTGAAATTTAACATTAATAACTCTTTATGTCTGAGGATCAAAAAAATAAAAATTATATAACAAAAAAAAAATGCAACATTTTTTTGTTTTCCTAGCAGCATGTTATTTTTGCAAGCTAACCAAGTGACGTATTTCCAAAAACATAATCAAATAGTTCCATATTGAACATTTATAAACAAACAATTATACTTCGTACTTTTTCTATCATAAACCATTACTACCTCTTACTTGTTGATATAAATAAATATACCTCGAGATCAGAACATATTATTTACTGATCTTATATTTTTCTAAAAAGAGAGAAATTAATTAATTTTTTTTAAAAAATATTTGTGTACCTACATAATTTAAAATTGAATAAATAGTTTTCCATTTTTACAAGTTATAAATTTTGATAGATTAATATTAATGGATAAAATGTTTAAGTAATTATAGACTTCATATTATAATCTATTATAATATGGACCTATCATTCTTAGGACAAAAACTCAAAAAGGCTGAATCCGAATCGCGTGCCAAAAAAAAAAAAATGTCCGAATTTCATGCCGTTTATCCACAATAGTTTATTTATCATGCACAATGCATTTATGCGCAAAACTTAAACTTTTTTGTTAACTTACCTAATTAAAAAAAAAAATAGAAATGCTTTATGATATAGTTGTTACAACTGATTAGTTTCTAGATTGAAATATTTTTGTATCTGAGTAAACATTTTACCAAACTGTACCTATTGTAGTGTGACGATGATCATATACATGGGTTTTTTAACTACTTCTTAGAAACTTTTGTGGTGGTTAACAGTTTATTTCCACGATATAGTCAAGCTGAATTTTCAAATTATACATTGCGTATAACCCCAATGTTTGTGAATCATTTCATTACAAACTGAATACGTCAATTTTTCAAAATAATTTACAGTAGAAAAGATGGGTTCTCATTTGAAAATAGAAGCTTATGTTTTGTATATACATAAGGCAATTCTGAATTAGAGGTTAGAATGTATATAATCCCAAAAATTTTAAAAATTTTAATAATCAGATTTTTGAAAAATATCGGGAGTAACCATGCTGGGATAATCACTCTGTATCTAAAGTTGTCAGTAATTATTTAATTATGGTAATACGTACACGTTGTATAGTATATAATGTATACTCTGTATTATTTATAACCTATATTTGTATTTATCTACCTATGTAAACAGTGACGTAGGTACTCAGAATTTTAGTATTGTGCAGATTAATCTATACATGATTCACGTGAGGTCGCACTCATGTAGCATTAAGCAACGAAGAATGTATAAGAAAGCTAGTAGCTACATATGATATCTTGATAACAAAATACTAATTTGCCATTAAAACTTAATTACTTACCTATAGGCTATAAATAAAAACAATGATACGGTGTTTTTTTTACCCTACAGGTATTAGTTTTAAATCGAGTTGAATGGGATAAATTTTGCTTGGATAAAATATTTCAATTATAATTAGTAATTAAGGACTGTAAAGTACTTGGGATTTAAGTATATTATTGATGTAAATTAATGTACCTATATGAAAATATGAACTTCTTAAGAAGATGCTGTACTCGTAATCGTTGTCTTCATCTTACTAACGCACGTGACAAACCCAATTTTTCATTCAGAAATATCCATATTACACTATTATTTTTAATATTGGAATATGAATATTGTCTTATTATTAAATGTGAAGTTAAGAATTTAGGGCAGACTGGTTTTGACATTATAATTTTGAAACAATTTTGAGCATTTTAAAATTATAAATTTAGATATAGGTATGCCTTATTGTTATGTAATATTTACAATTATATCTTTCTAATTTCTATAAAATATAATAAGTCAATAAACTCTGTCTAATGTTAGAACAAGTCGCAGTCAAACTGATTCTGGTATGGTAAAGTGTCGTATGGGTATTGTGTAGAATCGACGTGTTTTTTGGCTGGATAGAGTTAAGATTCTAAAATCTTAAACACAGATATTTTGTTTTAAATATTTATTAGTATTTATTTGTCCAAATAAAAATATTCCTATGTTACTATGTCTTAATACTTAAAACAGCCGTATAATATCGAAAAAAAAAATTGTAGATTTAGCTTAACTTCCATACCTACCCTTAAGTTAGCCCATAAATGATATATACCTATAATGTATAATTGGCCTAATTTAATCGAATACAATATTTAATTTATTTTTGGTTTCAGCTTTTAGTAAATGGCTTAAAGTATAATTCATAGTAAATTCCAAATGTCTAAACAAAAGACATTTAGTGAATTCGTAAATTAATTTCCTTGTCAAATTCAATGTAGTCCCACACGCTTTATACAATAGAGTTTAGATTAATAATTATACAATTTACCATGTAGACTATTTATTTAAAGTTATTAAGAACATACTGTGTATTATTGTATGTATAAATAATAAAATATTTTAATGTCTTAATTTATTATACTAGAATTATTAATAAATAACTATCATTTATTTGTTTGATAATAAGCACTTTTATCTATAATTATTAAATTATAAATATCAAATGAAAACTGGGGCAGAATATTCCCTTTGGCTATATATGTGTCAGGTTGTATAAAAAAAATTAAGGAATTCAAATGTATACATCATGTCTTGTAAACAGTTATAGTTTATTTTAGTTTATTTATACTTTTTTTTATGTTAAGCTGGAATAGTAGCTTAATATAAAACAGTTATTTCACGTAAAGTATCGCTGACCTTAACCTTTCGATAACAAATATACATTATTATTATAAACGTTATTATTACGTTAATATTATTATTACATAAGCCTATAATCTATTTAAAATATTACGTAATGTTGAGTTTATATTTTAATATAAAATAATTCTTATTGTACTCTCATTTGGTACCAGCCTCTTATTAAATTTATCAGCAATAATACATTTAAGCTAATTACTGAGATACACCGTGTATAGTATCGTATGCAAGTATAAATGTATAATTTGTCATACAATTAGTGATTCCAATAGACCAGCGTATCTCTACATAGTTTTTTAAATGCTAATATATAGAACCTTTCCATTTCTAAATACATTCTATAAACAAATTAAAAACAAATTTTATGTTAATTAGTTTTTAGAATGATACTACTATAGTCTATAGATAAATTTAAGTTGTTATAGCTTCTTAAAAATTGTTAAAATAAATTGTATTATATACTAATATATTATTGTTAATATTACGGAATATTTGCTGTTTTGTGATAATACATTTAAAATGTGTGCCTTGTCGTCTTCACGGTAATACAGTAATAGGTATGCATATTATAATCCCTTCTCCATAACAAACTACTTATTGACTATTGCATTTTCCCTTAACACGTTTTATGCGGCTATATAGTTAATAAGAATTCCTGATTTTCCTTCCGATTGTTAATCATAGTAAAAATGAAGATTCCATCAATAATTATAAAAAGAGATTTAAAAAATTAAGTGAATAAAATCTACTAATATTTGTTTGTATATTATACGTTATACTAGAGATATTTATTTACATTTTACAAGTAATATTCATAATATCTCTAGACAAGGGCGTATCCAGAATTTTTATTTATTTTTTTTTTTTGAGGAGGGGAGGGCACACACACTATTAAAAATTTTACCAAATATACCTTCTAGTAAAAAGAAAAAAAATCAAGTGGGACAGAGGCATATATATAAAGCAAAAAAGAAAAATATCATCAGATAAAAAAGGCTTGCGATCCACCAGTTGCCCAATAAGCTAATACTTTTAATAACAAAAAAATATCAAATACGGGCCTCATGGGCCCCCTTAAATATGCCCCTGTTTCTAGCTATATGTAATCTAGTAAGATATATCATTATTTCGGCTATAACTTACGAATTAATTTTCGCCATATTATGTTACATCATTTTCTGACATAAAAAAATAGATACAAATATATTATAATATCTTGTTGACTATTATAATTTAAATGATTTCATCATCATTGCTCTCTATTTCATGTAACATGTTTTGAAATCTAATAGATATAATTATTGAATAACAGGCATTTGAATTAACAGTACGTCAGCACTTCAGTGCTTTTGGGATAATATCTAATATCTTTTGTGGGTGCAGTTGAAAATATAAATAATTGAAATTGAAATTGACATCAAATTAAAGCAAATAGCATCTTAAGCAAGCATATTTTTTCAATAATAATTGTAATAATAATTTGAAATTACAAAATCGGACTTGAAATTGTAGTTTTTTTTTCTTCTCCTTTTTATTGTATCAAGTCATTATTTATTTTAACTCATTGCATGTTTAATGTTGTAAAGTAGATAAAATGTGGGAAGGTTATTTATAGGTAACTCAAGTTAAGTTACATATAATATTATTGTAACAAAATTACTTTTAATATTAAATGTAATTTTAAATTTACACGTAAAAAAAACATGAAATATATATAAGTAGGTAGTGATATAAGCTGACAAGCAATCTTTGTTTAGACATGTTTTTCGTATTCAATGATATGTACTAGAAATTCAGATTTAACACATTCATAACTGTGACATACTTGACACCTATTAATATACAGTAGAGAAATGCTCACCTTTTTATTTATGATTTTAATTATTAATAAAATATAAAATACCAATATATAAAAAAAAAAATGAAGAGAATTATTTTTTTACAGGTAAAATTAAATTACCTTTAAAAATAATTATAATTATATTATTCTTGAGTTACTTTTTTCATAAAGCAAATGGATACCACGCTGCTGTATATTATATGTCAATTATGAGCGTGTTAAATTTGAATTCAATAAAATACCTATCATTACAAACAATATAAACGAAAAATGATTCAAAGCATTTTAATAAGTACGTTGCTTTTTTGATATAAAGTTATTAATAATTTATTTTATTTTGAAATATTACAGTAATTGACTTAATTTTTCCAAAAATATTGCATTTATTATTTTATTAATATTTAATCATAATAGTATTTATTTATCCTATACATTATATAAAATTAAATAACTCAAAATGTAATAATATTTTCCTATAAAGACTATTAAACAGTAAAAATAGATTTACAATGTAAATATATAATATATAGTATTTTTTAAATAAATTAAAAATGTCATTACGAGTATAATTATTTATTTTTTGTCATAATAATTTATTATAAGAAAAAAATTAAAGTCTCCGCCAATAATGTTTTTAAATTTTAACGAAATAATTATCATCGTTATTTATCGTTTAAATTAGTAATTTCGTATAAATTTTAACTTCAAATGTCTATAATGTATGTAAAAGATCCTTTTTTTCTCCTATATTTCTTATTTTTTTCAATTATTTTGTAAAGTATTAAAAATTTTCATTTTTGACCTCCAAAAAGCAACACTAGGTTTGATGTGTTACAGAAAACCCTCAAAGTTGAAAATTCAAGTATTTTTATCGGTGTGAAAAAATCAGATACAAAAATAAAAACACACAAACATCATTGTTAAGTTAATACATTTATCAATTTGTTCAGAATCTAAAAGTCAAGTTGCGTTTTATTTAATATTATTCCATTAATTTTAAAACATATTGTTTTGATAAACTTGTTTTTTGAAATTTGACTAACCAGTGTATTTTTGTCACTGTTGATTTAATAAAGTACATTTAAATTTTCATCACAGTTCATATGATGTGCATTTATAATTTTGTAGCAGTTCACTATCTCCCAATTCTAGAAACCATATGAAAGCTTAACAATTAAAATACTTTGTAATTGTTAAGCACAATACATATGCATTCACACGCTTACGATAATAAAATATTTTTTTGGATTCGTTATAAAAAATAAAATGGAATTTCTACAACCCCATAAACTTATAGTGACTGGCAGTGTTTTTATGAGTACCTACTTAGAATATATTATGTATCTACCAGTAAGACAATTTTCATAACCAACGATACACTGTTTTTTTTTTCAAAGTATTGGAGTATTACACACTTGTACTTAATGTTGCACAATATATCTAATGTAGTCCTAAGAATTAAGATTTTCCAATATTTAGGAAAAATTATGAAAATAAAATATTATTTATAAATATAATGCAAAACATGCCTATTTATATGCAAACTTAGTTTTGCATTTATAAATAGTTATTTCTTCTCAAAACGAAGTAAATTAAAAGATTTAAAGAAACGACTACAGGTGTCATCAACATACCTATTTCGATAATAAAACTTATAGTTTATGAAATATTTAAGATTACATTTTTCTTGATTTTTTTATTGGAAATATAAAGTACGCTTATTTAAATGTTGATTGAAAAAAAATAATAAATAATAATTTCTTGTCAAACATTTTTCATATTTTGTTGTACTTTAAAAAAAAACAGTAGGTATTTAAAATATTCACTATCTGCTTATATTATTATTTATAATTACAATTCAATTTTTAAATAATTTTAATCTTTTTAATCTATTATTAAATTGTTATAGCTTGACAAATATTTAATTTTTTTTTAGTTTTTTTTTTTCTATAATTTTAAATTTAAAATCATTCACCGAACAAAAGTCTTGATATTTTAATACAAGATTCCATATAAGTTTTTTTCGTATTTGTGTAAAAATTTAAAAATACATAGACTCAATTTCTTTTATGTGCATTTGAAATTAGAATGTTGATGGAATTCGTCAAAATCACAAAAAAATTAAAACTATTTTATAGTTAGAAATTCATAGAAAAAAAAAAAAAATAGAATGTGAAAATTTCAAATTGAAAGGGGAAGCTTAGAAATGGACCTACTTCAAATGCTTATAAAAATTGATAGAATTTGTTTTATGTATAAAGGTTGAAAAACTTATAAAAAAAAGAATCGAAATAAATTTTCAAGTATATCCACCAAGATATTAATTTTTTTCAATCAACATTTAAATAAGCGTACTTTATATTTCCAATAAAAAAATTTAGAAAAATGTAATCTTAAATATTTAATAAACTATAAGTTTTATTATCGAAATAAGTATGTTGATGACACCTGTAGTCGTTTCTTTAAATCTTTTAATTTACTTCGTTTTGAGAAGAAATAACTATTTATAAATGCAAAACTAAGTTTGCATATAAATAGGTATGTTTTGCATTATATTTATAAATAATATTTTATTTTCATAATTTTTCCTAAGTATTGGAAAATCTTAATTCTTAGGACTAATATAACTTTGACTTAGTGGGTGATGGGGTTCGTGTTGATTTCTAAAATATGTTTTTTTTTGTTCATGTAGATAAAATTTTTTATGTTTTATTTCGAAAAATAATAATTATAAGTATAATTATCATTTTAACTCCCGCAATGACCAGTAACAGTGATCACCATCTGAATTTCATCATACTATCGTATATTATGTTATATCTATCAGCTACATAGCCTTGTGAGATGACGTGCATGAGTGTGATACGTGTGTATGTGAGTGTGTGTTAAAGTAAAATAAACTTTATACTGTATGTCAACAATCTACACGGATATTTACACCTGGTGCTCACAACGACGTATCTATTCAGCGCTGTATTAACAGTAGTGTTAAGCTGTTGGCCTTGTTAAGTTTGCCGCGAACGTATTGTATAGCATCTCTTAAAACGCTTTCAACTTCAAATTTATTCTCCTATGAAATGGCGTGCACATGCAGACCACAGCGTTGTGACTATATTGTGTCGAATTTCCGAAATCGGCAATAGGTAACAATGTCAAGTTCGCATAATATGAAACCTAATCTATACTTAAACGCAATGATATTGTATATTATTACCTACCTACCTACCTACGACATAAATATGACAAACCTTCAAAAAACAATTGTACGTTTTCACGAGCTGTGGTGACTGGTGGTCACACACTATTCACACGACTTTTTTTATTTTGCATGTGATATGACGTATTATAACTTAATATAAGTGTCTAAATGTATATATTATGTTGCGGGGACATAATTGTACATTAAAAACTAAATTGCGTTGTCATGGCAAGATGAAACTTTTATGTCACAATTTTCTCAGTTGGAAAAAAAATACCTACAAACCATCTATCACGTTATTTATACAAATAATGTCCTCGGTTTATTATTTTACACACACACGAGAGTATAGTCTTATAAATCGTAAAGTGTTGATGCAAGTATGTAGTAGCTAGTAGCGATATTCCACTATAGTCGACATCATTGAGATTTGTTCATTTTCGATCGTTTTTTAATTATTTTATCCTTACGACCATTACCCATCACCCACCGGGTTGATTTCACATTTTTCTACATTCAAGTAGGTACCTACCAATAACATAAAATTTTATGCAACATATATATCATAATAATTTATAACTTTTAGTTATCAATATTATAACTAGGTAGTTATAAATATAATATGTTTAAAAGACCTCCACAGTTTACTCCTTCATCAATTGAAAAAACAGTTTTAGCTTTTTAAACGAGTTAGGAACAGTCATATAAACTCAACTATAATTTAGTCCCAATCTGAATTATAGATAATAGACCTCTATATTAGCTTATAGTAAATTTTATGATCGATCGCCCTAGTAATAAATGGAAACGTTTATGTAAATTTTATCATAGGTAATACTTTATATTTTAATTTATAAAATATTGTGCGTAGTATCGTTTTAATTTTTTAAAAATTATTTGCAAAAACGACATACCAATTACATTTTTTTTTTAGGAATCCGATATACTTTTTTTTTATGTTTATCTTGGCAACACTGTTTTTAATTTCTTCGACATCCCAGTGCAAAAATATACGATAAGACCATCGCATGTGATATCGAACACAACGGCCTCGGCTAACATCTTTGATCATATATGATCTAAGGCTAACATTTATGATTTAACCGCCATAAATACGAATAATATTTGATAACTGTTGACGACTTGCCGTATTATCTGACGGGTTTAATAGATTTATTCTGTATTATTCTGTATTCGTCGTGATCAATGATTATTAATGCCAAAAATTTATTATAATTTATATATATGTATTAATTTTAAGCCAGAAATTTACTATGATGTTTTGATATTTTAATCTTTTATTTTGAGAAATAAATTTAAGGATCTATTACTTAATGTACATTTTTATGACTTCATTGTGAAATGAAATCAAAAAATCAAACAATGAATTCCGTAAGTAATAAAAGAGTACCTTTAAAGAATTTTTTTATTTAATTGGAAAATTTTTAATTTTTTAATTAATACATTTAAATTATATTAATTTGTTATTTTTTAGAAGAAAATACAAAAACAATTAGATCTTGAAGAAGTATTTTGTATAGCATGCAGGTGCATTTATTTAAAACCCGTGACAATGCCATGTGGCCATACACTCTGTCTAGAATGTTTCAAAAGTATGGTGAATTTAACAGCATATCAGTGTCCAATGTGTCGCAGGCGTATCAGTAATTGGCTTCGTAAATTTAAACATGATTGGGATGCCATGCTTAATGTGAATCTTTGGGAAGCTATTCAACAGCAATACCCAGTAGAAGTACAGAAGAGATTAAATGATGAAGATGATGGTCTTGAAGAACGTAATTATTTATAATTTTTATTTAATATACACCTAGTTAATGCTTAATAAGGCTATAATATTCAACTTTCATGTTCTTTTCTGTACAAGAAAAATATTACTATGATATATCCTCACATATTATTATGCATTATACTATTAATAACTCATTCGACCAACCTCTAGCTAGTTAGGGAGCTAAAATATTATAAGGGGGTTATTATATCGATTTAACTCACAGACATCAATTGAAAATCAAGTCAGTTCCGCGGCAGAGGGGACTGTATTAGTATTATGTTCTTCATAACTCAAAAATATAGATTATGTACCAATAAAATTAAGTAAATTACATATAAAATTCTCTGATTACTTTGTAATCTAAACATTAATAAATAAAAAAATATAAAAATAACAGCTTAGATACAGATTGGTTTAAATTTTTTTTGTTTCCCATAAACTTTGAAGTACAGAATGACTCATCTGTAAACAAGTTAGATTAGGTATTTAAGATAGACTAAAATAAATGACAGCATTGTATACATTTATTTTGTTTAGGTATAGTCAATCATGGCTTCAGTCGGGTTGAACTTAAAGAAGGAGAAATAAAAAAAGAATTTGATGATATGCAAATGAATATTTATAAAGAACAAAAAGAAAAAGAATTGCACAGTTTGGAGCTTGCTAAAAAATTACAAGTAAATTAAATAGATAATTTATTATTTTTAATACTTATCATGTCTTAAACGCATTTTTACTCCAATTATAAGGAAGAAGAAAATATTAGAAATCAAGCTCAATTATCTTTGAATGAAAAATTAACACAAGAAGATTCTATACTTGCAACAACAATTCAAGAAAATGTGAGAATATGATTTTTTTAGTATAATCTCTGTCATGCTTTAACAAATTAATATTTTTGATAGATAATGAAAGAACTTCATCAAGAAGAAATAATTTTAATCCAATCAGATTTGGATTTGGCTACAAAATTACATGATCAGGTGACTATTTAGATATATCATATGTTCACCAATTTAGGAATATTAAGTTTCTCACCTAAGATTACATTGGAATAAGTTGAATTTATTTCAAGTTGGTGGTATATAAATACATATTTATAGATATACTTCAAAATGTTTATCATATCAGTATGCACATGAGCAATAAAACATGTTTTTTTTTAGAAATAGTGTATCTTCTCTTCTTCACCGAGTAGTGGCGGACCTTACGTTTGCTACACAGATGGAATTATGTTTTTGTTAACGAGGTCTCGGGGACTCACCCTCGGTGTGTAATATTAATATATTAGAGATCGGGGTTACCTTATTTAAATAAAGCACAGTGTTATAAATGTAACGTATATTAGGTTTAACAGATAATTTGTAATTAATATATATAGAATATGGGTTACTGATCTGGGTAGATTTTGACAAGCCATAAGTGTAGATTGAGGGTGGCTGTACGGATTGTTGAGGAGTCTTCTTTACCGTCTGTCTCTACTCCGTGTCACATACTCCTCTCTATACATATTGGTAATAGTTATATATCTTAAACTGCTGCCTAAAAGCCTTAGGTCAGCAGTCGGCCCTGCTTGTCATTTCTCACACTCAGCATTTTAACAATGTGTACTCTACCTAAAGAATAATGTATGATGTCGACAGATGGCAGTCGTTACAATAGTGTCACCATATTCAGATAAGCCTAATTTTTTAAGAAATTTTGATGTATCAACTATGGTTCTAAATTAAAAGTTGACTGAATAAAAGTCATTTATAATAATTATTGATTGCTTTTTGAATATTTTTTATGGGAAAATTTTAAAACAATAGTTTACAAAGATCTACCAGTTACTTTTTTAAATTTAAAAATAAAATCCTGGCTGCGTATAATAACCTTACTAAAAATGAAATTATGTCAGCAACCAATAGAGGATGTCTATGTTTTCAATCATGCTTCAAAATAACAGAGCAAACTTTGAAAAATGTATTTAATTAATTGTATAATTATAAAATAATTGTTATAATCGAAATTTAATGAATACATTTATGCTTATATTATGTTGATCTTGTTTGTCACATGTATATATATAAAAAAAAAAAAAAAATAGGTAAAAGTATTCAAAAAGTTACAAATGGTTTTTATGCACTTTAAATTAACTTAAAAAACATATTATTTCTTAAAATTGAAATGGCTTTTATATGTATCTATAAATGTGTATTTATGTCACCAACTTAGTGTTCCCTAAATTGGTGAACACACAGTACACATAAAAAAAAATTATATAAAACAAATTTTTTTGTGTTTAAGATAATGACTGAAACAAAAATTGGTACAAATCATTCAGCTTCTAAAGTAAGTTTAATGTATAATATAAATATGAATTGATTTTATTTTATAAACTTTTTTCTAGAAAAATCAAATTAAAAAAGGACCTTTGGATAAAATATTTTGTAAGTTGTTAAATGGTTGTACATTCTTAGTTCACTATATAATATATTTTATAAATGTTTAGTGAAAAAGACTGAAAATGATTCTAAAGTGCAATGGAATAATAAACAAGACTGTAGTAGTTTATCTAGCACTATATCTTCATCCAGTACAACAAGCTCGATTCAATCTCTCAATGCATCATTATCAAGTAAGATTATTTAAAAAAAGTAAAATTAAAGTTTGATTGAAACTTTTTTCAGGTTTTCCTTCAGATCCATCTACAAGCTCTTCAACTACTGATGCATCTGAAATATTTGAAGATGATAATTTGGATATTTGTACTTGTGGACGTTTACAGGATAATTTGACAACCGATATTAGTCCTTGTGCATTTTGCATAGCTCAAATAGCATTGTTGAACAAATTGTGGACTCAACAACAAAATGATTTTTTAATGGCTAAAGATTTAGAGAAAAAATTACTTATGAGTAATTTTGAAGATTATAATTTAAGGAAAAGATCAAATTCAGCCCTTAGTCTTGGGCACAAGAAAAAAAGAAAACTGTCTAAAGGACAGCTAACATTGAAACAAGCATTAAAAAACAACGGTAACACAACATTTTGTAAATAGTATGAACTCTTTTTGAAGAAATATATTAACTATTAGGTATATAATTAAGAAATAATAATTAAAGACATTGAAGATTTACTTATCAATAGTTTTGTAATAAACAAAAATTTTGTCAAAATTTTGTTTTTTTTTTTTTTTTTACTCTTACCAAATTTAAATAAAACATAACACTTGATAAATTTTAATTTAAATGAAAATCTATGTAGCATACAATCATAATTTTTAATAATAAAAACAATATTCTATTTATATTTTCGATAAAAAAAAAAAACCTTATTTATGATAAATTTATACATTCATGCATTATTTACATACAAAGACTTATCGTTCTTCCAAAGTTAATGTTTCTTGTGGATACAAATTTAGTTCTTTCATAGTTTGAGTTACACCTAGTGTTGTCAACTGTAAAAACCATAAAATTAATCATATATTTAATAAAAAAAAAAATTAATTAATTTTACTTACATCTCTTCTAGGCCAACTAGAAATTACTTTAAACTCTTCTTGACTAAAGCCATTTATATATAAATAGTCAAATAACACCTAAAATATTAATTATTTTATTTTATATTTTTCAATAGTTTAACAAGGTCTTTTCTGGTTTAAAAAGGTTTGTTAGTTTGGGGTCAATTAAAAATAAACGCATACTTAAAAGACAAATCCATAATCGTAACACACACAATTTTAACCATCAGGACCATGTATTAAAACATTTCGCTATTAATCCTAATAATATACTCATTTAACTTGCTTTAAAGTAAATTTTTTTTTGTTAATATTAAATCTTTATCTAAATGCGCACATTATAAGGTCAAAAAAAAGATCTTAATTAAGTAATAAAAATAATTTAAATTAAAGATGTTACACCGGTTGCCAGAGTTGGCAGACGAGGGGAGTCACTAAAATAAATACTTATATTACTCATATTTTATAATGAAAAAATAAAACATCAATATTCTTAATTGGCGCAGTCAACTGAGAAGAGTGGAAGCGAGAATTCGTAAATAACCGCCAAGTTGGTAACTTACAAAGGCCATGACTTAAAAACTAAGTCTGAACGACAAATTCTGATTGTACCATTGTTCTTAAATAGTTTACATAAAATTTAAAAAAAATCGAAAAATTTGTGTGTAGTAATAATAACATCAATTCAATATGTCTCGCTTTTAGTTGTAATAACCGGTAAGTACCACAAAAAGTTAATTTGCATTAATTAAAAATATTTAGTTATGAATGTTATGATATTAAATTTTAAATTGTTTTAGTTTATCAATATTTTGATTTTATAATCTAGATCAGGAGTCGGCAACTTGTGGCTATTTTATGCGGCCCACGATTATATATATTGGTCCTTGACAACAAAAAGGTTGCCGACTCTTGACTAGATAGTCAAAATAAACATATAAATACATAATTTACATTTGTCAATAATAAAATAAAAGGAAATGAAAAAATATTATGTATGAACAACATAATGAATAGTTTACTTGTAAATTATCCGATGCCAGAAACCGTCGTTCTAAAAACTTTCCAAGTGGAAGTCTGAATCTGATTTTTGCAACTTGATCACCAGGTTCTGGTTCTGCCGGAAGAGATGCAATAATACGTTGGCGAATAGCCTAGACAAAAAAAAAAAAAAAAATGATATTTATAAATTTTAAAATACAGATATACCTCTTTTTCTGCAGCAATTTGTCTTTCTTGACTTTCAATTTGAGATCGAATTGCCTTTTCTTCCATTTCTTGTACTCTTTTTGTTTCTTCTTTAGCTCTAAAATTATAAATTATATTGATTTATTTGTTAAAGTTATATAAATAGTATTTTAAAATTTGTAAAGCAGAACCAAAAATCTATATATCATAAACTAAATTTATGTTTAAAAACAATAAATATTTCTACTATCAATTACAGTTCCATGATAATAACAATAAAAATAAAATTTAAGAGAACACTGTACTCATAGGTGTTGTTTCAGTCTTACAAATGTGTGACAGAAATTTGTGTTCAGTAGAATCCATTTTATGCTGTTAGTGTTTAAATTTATGTTAACTTATCTTTTATTAAACTTAAAGTCAGGAATATTATCTAGAGCATTCCATATATTTTTACTTTAAGAAATATTATAGCTGTATAGAATGTTACAATTTTAAAATTTTCATAACTTGCTGTATTAAATGTATAATAGGTGAAGTGACAAATATTAAAGTTAATAGTACAAAATGGATTTTTGCTGAATACAAGTTTGTTATGTTGTATGTATGTAATATGAAGACAATATATACAGATACAATGTCTTCTTAAAAAGATATTACACCCACATTTAATATTGCCATCTTTTAAAAGTGTAACAGCAAATTTATACTCAGTAATTCACATTTAGCTTTGTTAGATTAAAAATTGGAATGAATTGACTTGTTGTGAAACTTCATAGTAAGAACATTATCTGTGTATGTTAATTTTTAATGATAGTTCAATTTCTTATAGAATTTAGACATATAAAACAGTGAATTTAAAAAAAATCTATACTTAATAAAAATTGAACTATTATAAATAATTAACATATGAAAATAGATATGTTTTTACCATCAAGTTTCAAAATAGGTCATTTTATTATAATTTTTAAAAAATTAACAAAATTAATCATGAACTTCTAAATGTAAATTTATTATTACGGATTTAAAAGACAAACAATAATATTGCAGGTGTAGGGTTCTCTCATAAGCTGTTGAAATATACCGATCAATAGCCAATGATTGTTGATAAGCTTCATCTTGTTCTACTTTAATCATTTCTCGCATATTACGTTCCCCTTCTTCTTTAATTTCCACTTGCTGTTGTATAGCAAACATTTCTTGAGCATTTATAAGGCTTGATAGTAATTCACTTATATTGCAATCTCCTATAAAATTGTTAATAGACATTTTAGAAATTAAAATTAAAAATTACTGAATAGACTTTGATGAAGTATTACCATTTATAACTGACAATATTTCTGTGTTTGACCGATTACGTGTAAATAACACTAAAGCTGGAAGCCTGTTAATGTCAATAGCTCTCAAAGTTATTTCAGCCATTGTACCCAGTGAAAGAGAGGCTGATTGCAATATTCTAAAAAAAAAAAAAGTTTAAAAAATTGTATTTATATTATTATTTTAAATTAGTTACTAGTTACCTATTTCTGTTAGATGGGTGTGTCATATCCCAACCCCATACTAAAAAATTTGTATTGAGATACTGCACAACTGATTCAAAACATAATAGTTGAGTGCAAAATACATTTGACAATACGCTGCGATCATGGTGCAAGTACACAGCTAATAAACGTTTCTAAAATAAAAACATTTAAAATATTATATATATTAGTTAATATTTAAAAAAAAAATGAAATTATTTTATGCAGTAAAATATTTGTTAATAATTAATTAAGTACTAAATTTAAAATCTTTATATCATATTAAAAATAATGATACTTACATCTTTAGCAGGTTTAAAACATGCTATTTTAATAGCTTGATCAAGCGTTCCCAAAAAAAACTGAGGTCTCATATCACCATAACGGTTTTGAAATTCATCAATGAATTGAATGACACCAGCAAGTTCATCTTCAGTATCCTCAGCAACTAAATAATTTATAATCCAATTAATTATTGATGATAAAATATTAAAATATATTAAATGGCAAGAAAGTTTGCGATATTATGAATTTCCCCTTTTAATCAAACTTACTTAATGGACGGATCCGAGTAGATGCCTCGGTGTCCATGAACATAGTATCTACATCATCATCATCAATACCACTTAATGACTCTGCTGCATCCTCAAATGGATCTTCTTCAGAAGAAGATGATGATGTGGATGAAGAAGAAGTAGATGATGAAGGCATTGGAGAATCGCTTGTTTCCATATCAACAGACTGCTTCAATAAAAAAAAAAAATATTATTCATTTAAAATCATTAATCAAACTACTACAGTAGTCATCAAATAACTTGATAAAGTGGTGCTGTTATGCCTAACATTAAAAAAATAGTAAGATTATCAAATAGTTTGCTAAGTAATTTTTAAACAACTATCATAGCATGTTTTTAGATATTAATAAACATACAGTTTTTAGGATACCAAAAATCAATCAACTCACAAATTTTCATCAGACAATTTAAGCAAGTTAAAAGTATTTAAATAAACAAATTATTTATTATATTTTATAAGGATACGTCTAGAATAAAAAGGTGATGACATTATTATAGTGAGGCAATGATGCAAGCAATTTATTTAATGTGTTTAACCAAGTCAGTAATCATTGATTGATTATACATTTGTTAGGATGTTTTTAATCGTTTTTTTTTTTTTTTTAGAGAATATATGAAATTTATTTATTCTGTTTATTGATATAATAAATTACAAATACATTAAAATGTTAATTAAAATTTTAAGAAAAATAAAATTAACATTAAAAAATTAATGGCAAAGTAATAAACTGTTGATAAGTTTTGGCACAGGGCAATCGTAAACTAGTACCATAGAGTCTATAGTTTATAATATAAAAAAATACTTACATTTAATCTAGTGTTGTATCTTCTTCTGGTATGTTTAAGTATTGAGTTTGATGGCTTCAATTTTAAATCATGTACTGGGAAATTAATATGAGATTCTTCCAAAGTAGTAGCAGGAGTAACAAAATGTGGCCAACCTAACCATTGTTGATTACTAACAGGCAATTTAGTCAATTTAGCAACAACTTCTTTCACATATGCAATGGTTTGATCAGACGAAAATGACAATTTATAAACTTGATATTCACTTGAAGTTGTAGCCTCCATTGTTATGTTTAGAGTGAACATTCGCAAATTAGCTCTTTTAAAAAGTAAAATAAGAATTATGACATTAAGTATATAATATAATAAAAATATTTAATAAATATTATACCTTCCATTCAACTCTTGATTTAAATCTCCATCATTAGAGTTAAGATTCAGCTTAAATCTATCTGGAAGGTTAAGTTTGGAGAGTGTATCTTTATTGGAAGGATGTTGATTATTTGGCCACCCATTAAAGTTTTGTAGACAACATGGTATTTCAGTTTCAGCATAGATCAATGTTTTTAAATCATCTAAAATAAAAGTAATACTATTAAGTAGGTTACATGTTTAATATGTAATATTTTAAACATGATATAATTTCATTTAAAAAATTCAAAGTTGTACAAATTAAAGAAGTTGATTAATTCAAGTATAGAGTAAAATTAAAAATACAAGGAGTAAAGTATTGTAATTTGTTAAAGCAAAGAACTAATAATAGTATTAAAACTGTTAACTTTTTACCTATAATTTTAATAAATGGAAGTTACTAAATTTAAACATAGAATGAAAATAACTTTAAAATTATAATAAAATTAAAAACAAATTTAGCAACAATTATACAAGTTACAAGATTTTTCAAATTTTAATACAAAGTATTAAATATGTTTATTTAAAAATGAAAATAAATAAGTAGGAAATTACCAATTGTTGAACTATCGTTGAGTGTTACTGTGACAATCACATGGCCATTTTGTTCAATTTCAATGGTAATTAAACGATGAGTTTGGTTTGATGTTGATGCAATCATACCCCTGAAATCATCTGCAACCATTACAGTTGGTTCGCTTAGTTGAGTACTGCGCCCTTCAGACGGCAAGTGTTGAGTATGTTTAGGTGTGACATGTTGAACGGCGGCCTAAAAAATTCAAAAATGACTTAGTAAAGCTAATACAAATACTATGTTTTGATAGAAGGCTTGTGTAATTACCAGCAGGTCCCAATCAAAATTCGATAAGTGCATCAACGCTTCACCTGCATTGTCAATACCAGTAATGGCCTATAATACAACAAAACAACGTTAGAAGGAGGTCGATGGAGTCCATTGTTCTTATGGACCAGAAAATATTATTATTATTACTTGAAAATCGGCTATAATGCCGTTTTTGTCATCCATGTTGCTAGACATTAGAAGTGGCGTCGATAAAACGAAAAAACCACCAGACGGATCAGTTGGACATGGCGAATATTACTGTGGCTAGTACTTACTGCTAATGACGAGCACCGTATTGCAAATGAGTCTACTCACACAAACAAAATTGGAACGTTAATATCACTTGTGCGACAAACGAACGAAGCAATACGTGACAGTGAGTCGCGCTGCGAGTTGTAGTTTCTAATTTCTATTATACGACGATATTAGTATTAGTTTTAAATTATCACACTTCCAACTCTCAGCGGACGCAGTCGCAGTATCGGTATACAGTAGAGACTACAGCTATATTAGTTGTGGGGCTACGGCGCACACACGACACACAACGGGAACGTCGGGAACAACGGCGTAGGTCAGCTGTTTAACGGTGACGGTGCGGGACCTCCGCCGAAAGCAAAAACCATGACTTGTCACTATGTGGTTATATTATATATATATATAAAGATTATTATAAGTGATTGTACTTTGTGTACTTTTTTGATGTGGTGGGTGGATGGCGGATGCGGGCGGGCGTTCGTCTGTGGTATTGTTATATTTTGTTATTCTGTTGCTATATATAAGTTATAGTTTATGGTAGGTATAAAATGTATAATATTATGTTATTGTCCGATAGTCGTAGTCTCGTAGTTCGTACACTCGTCGCTAGTTGGTTAAAAAAAAAACCTGACAGGCGACAACAGCTGCTGCTGGTGCCTGGTACCATCTGTTATTATAGTCTATAGACTATAGACACTATAGTAGTATAGTACCATATAGTATTATAGTACGTATTTCGGATTTCCCATTCCGTATTTCCGTGTTGGTGAGTGCCGATTGCCGAATAGTATAATGTATTATACCTTAATACTTTATGCAACTTAGTAGTTACTAGTTAATACTTACTGAAATACTGATATTCCTTATTTCCCTGTTAGTGTAGACCGCCGAGCGCAGGCTGTCGGAGTAGAATGAGTAGGTGGTTGTGGATTTGTAATGGTACGACTCAAAAATCGGAAGACTCGTTGAAACAATTAAACTTCCGTTATCAAAATATTAACTAGCACGGTATTTTTTTTGTGGGGTACTGAGTAGCACACCTTAGATTATTGAAAATAATGGTAAATAATGACAAATGATTAATAACAAATGAAATCAACGGTGCTTGGATGATATACGGAATACTAGATAATAGTATAATACAAAATATTTTTTTATTTGACGTGAACGTGTGGCTAAAAGTTAAAAATTATATTTGTTCGGTGCAAAATGTTAATTATGCAAGCGAGCTTACACTTTTAAGTTTTATTTCCGCAAATCCGATAATCGCTTTCTATCGTGTATACTTGGTCTAACAATTCTAACATAAACAATCGTAAGAACGTTTAATTAATGTCATCTTCATTTGTGCTAACTACAAATACAATCGTGTCAGAATTCGCACAAGTAATTTTGTACAAATCATTAAATCAATTATTAATGGTTGTCTATACCAACGAGTACCGTTATTATTTAATTTTCTCTATGACTATGCGGTACAGATACACTATACTGATACTTGTAAATACTAAACTCACTTCATGCTATAACTTATAAACCATAACGCTTATAGGACATCGACAATCGATATATGTATTATTTAGTATTTACTATTTAGTATTTACTATCTAAGCTTTTGAATCGTAGCCAAAACTCAAAAACTTATAAATTATAATAGATACCAGAACCAGAGTCTAGAAATCAGTAAACACCATAACCATAAGTAGTGTTATCTATATTATGTTCTATATAATAATTATCATTCTTTATTATTATTTTAATGATTTCGCGCCAATTTGAATGCCACAGCCACACATAGAACAATATTAAATATTTTTTTTGTAGTACATCGATGCCCTCAGCGGCTCAGCATTCTAGTCGTTCAGTTTCAATTTTAAGCTACAAGTATTCAACTTGCATCTTATTAGTTATTAATTTTAATTTACTATAGTTACTAGTTAGTTGTTATAATTCGTCTGTATTCGCCTAAATTGAGTAGCAGAGATCAATGTTTAATTAACGTCGGTCAAATTTATTTTATCTTAACTCGTATCGATTTCTACACGGTATTCCTATTGCTATTTCACCGACGTTTGTCATTTCGTTTTATGTGAATTCTGACAACCTTTGCAAAGATATCTCTCCACTGTCTCGTCGTTGATTAATTTTGGTAATATTATTATGCCATCAATTATTAATTTATTATTTACATGATATTATTTTGTTTTCACTATTGATTAACTTCTTTTCTAATACAATGCACGGTAATGTTAACATGAAGTACTTGAAAAAACACTTAACTCACATGCGTTTTTTTCATTAAGCAAACTTATAGTATACTAAATTGGTACCTATAGCAGAATCAGGTTTAAGTTGTTAGATTAAATATCATGGTGAATTATTAAATGTAAAGGTAAAAATATTATCTAAGCAAGAGCATCTCATACGCTTTTACTAATATTTAAATTTTAAAATTAAAATATCTATAAAATCATATGAGATGCCTTATTATCTAGTCCAATATCATTACCTTTAAAGTTAATAACTGGTAATTTACTCTAACATTTTAGATAATAAATGCTATTGAGTGTAGATTTGCAATATTTTAAGTATATGATATTGAGAAATTACATGTAGGTTTTTCTTAAGAGAGTGTCACACCCGCATAATGTTTTCATTTTGCAAGTCTACAACATAGAAAATCTACTTTCAGCATTTCTTGTTTTGTTAGTTTTAATGACGAATTGTATAATATATACAGGTATTTTATTGACATTTATATTTTTATTAGTCATAAATATTTTAAATTGTAATATTTTATCAACTACTTGCATACTATTTCATTCCATTTTTTATTTTTATTTTCGCCATCAATTACATGTGTAACGGATCTACTAAGTGTTAAGTGTCTTACATCAGTTCTGATCTCTTTTTTCTAATATCTATTGTTGAAACTTAATAGTTTCAAGTTTATTTTGTTTGTATTGTTTTTTAAAATCTAATTTGTTCATATTTATTCATGTAAATAAAGGCATATATATTTATTAAATAAATAAATATAATTTTAAACAGCAGAAAGTATGGTCATTTTTAAAATTTTATAAGAGTTTAGTTTATTCTAATATTAAAACTTATGAAACTAAACTTTAACAGTTTAACATAAATTAGCCATGTTACACATTTGTAAGATAGAGACAATAAAAGCAATTATTAGATATCTTAACCATTTAAGTTTATTGTAGAAATTTATTTAGCATAACTAATATTTCAATTTTCATATGATTTTGATATATGTTTCAACTTTCAATATATGTAAGTAATAACACCAATAATGTTGGATAAAATTAATTATTAAGAGGACATTGCACTCTCATGTGTTGTTTTTGTCTTACAAACATACGAGATAGTAAATTTTTGTTCACCAGTTTCAATAGTGTGCTTTTATTTTTAATATTAGAGTGAATAATTGACCTATTATCAAACTTTTAATTAAAAACATTATCTGTGTTCTCTTGTTGATTTTTTTACGATATTTTAATTTTTAAATGAGTTATGAACATTTTCAAATATTTATATTTTTCAAACTCTTAAATCATAAGTCATAACTTACTTAAAAAATAAAATATCATAAAAAACCAACAAGAGAACATGGATAATGTTTTTAACTAACATTTTGATAATAGGTCAATTCACTCTAATATCAAAGCTAAAAGTACACTTGAAAAACAAAATTTACTATGTAGTATGTGTGTAAGACGGAGATAACACATGCAGGTGTGACGTCCTCTTAGGTAAAATTATTATCAACATTTGACAAAATTAATAATTTCTTTACTTGATTGAATATGTGTTTTTAAACATTTTTTTTAAATTAATGATTTCTTATGGTAAAACATTGTATCCTAAGGCTTATATATTTCCCAAACACTTGGATCAAAAGTAAAATATATTTTAAAAATACCTAAATTTAGTTTTATTATTCAAAAATCTTGTTCATTTTAAAATATTAAGTTTTAATAAAAAATAGTTTTTTTAATATCTGTAAATAATGTGAATTTTGAGTAGATTATTTTATTTTTATTAGAATTTTTATTGAGTAAGGTGGTAGCTTAATAATAAAAGATAATGCTTGTATTTTGATAATTATCACATGGTAATTAATAATTCAATTCATAGTAAATAAATAAATAAATAAATAATCATATACCTTTCATGTAAAATATATGTTATTTAATCTTATTTATTTTATGTTAACATGTTAATAAAAATATATTTATGTAACTATAGGTTTGTTTAATTTTTCTAGGCAATTTAACAAAATGACAAAGTCTGCTGTGCGAGGTGCATTAATTGTTTTGGAAGGCTGTGATAGATCAGGAAAAACAACTCAATGTACAAAATTAGTTGAAGCTTTAAATAGTATGAAAATACCAGCAAAAAAAATATCATTCCCAGATCGATCTACTCCTATTGGTTCATTAATCAATGATTATTTATCAAGGAAAATAGAGTTACCAGATCGATCAGTACATTTATTATTCACTGCTAATCGTTGGGAACTAGAACCAGAAATTCGTAAACAAATCGAATCTGGTGTAACATTAATTGTGGATCGATACTCGTATTCTGGTGTAGTTTTTACAAGTGCCAAACAATGTGTAGATTTTAATTGGTGTTGTGGTCCAGAAAATGGTTTACCTAAACCAGATTTAGTACTGTTTTTAAAATTGTCAACCGGAGAAATGGTTAAACGGTCTGGTTTTGGTGATGAAAGATATGAAAATATTGAATTTCAGCATAAAGTGGATAAAAATTATGATAAATTTTCAAACGATAATTTTATTCAAGTAAATGCAGCTCAAGACATATCAAGCTTAACAGACACTCTTTTAAAACAAGTTGTAAAAACTATAGACACTGTTAAGAACCAAAAATTAGACAATTTGGTTTTGCAATAAGATAATGTTATTAATGGTAGCGATATTTTTTCAAATTAATTTGTCTATATTATGTATTTGATACTTCATTAAATGCTATTAAGTTAATTTTATTAATTAAATTAACGTATTACCTACTTGATTATAATTGTAATATAATTAATATTCATAAGTTATTCTTTAAATAATTAATTTTTGGGTAAATTAATATTAAGTAAATGTTCCACACGCTAATAATAATAATAATGATAATAAGAACCTAAGTGTTAAATGTTTATTTAATTGTTGACATACTTACCCAATATAATTTTGTAGAGCACTAAGCAATTAAGGGTTATCATTTAGCAACTATCAAAGTCTATAGCCATTCAAACTCCAACAAAATTAAAATTATTTATTATTTGATTATATATTATTTATAGTTTAGTAATATATTATATCAATAGCATTAATAATGAACCAACTATATTCAAGAACACCTGGTTTTTTTTTTTTTAGTTTATCCTAGAGACATTTGGTATACATAATATATATAGCTCTTTAAATTTCTGTTTATATCAACTGTTGTAATTATTTCTTTTAAATATTTTAAAGGCACACGCTATCTTCACGTGTCATTTAATGTGCTATTTGTTCCTTGTAATTCAAAAAATATTAATTAAAGAAATTTTCATTTTTAACCAAATATTATTATTAGCAATTTATAGACTTCATATGATTTTGAAAATATTTTAGTTCTTTTATGCTATTTTTATTTATAAACATTTAATATTTTTTAGTTTTTTTTTTATTTAGGCATAATATTAATTTTTATTTTTTGGTAAAAAAAGTATAAAACGAATAAAAAATTTTCCCCATAAATCGTTATAATAAAAAATCAAGAAATTTCAAAAATATAATTTTGGACAAAATAGGATATTTAAATTTTAAACAGAAGTCATTGGTTTTAATTATTTTGTTGTAATTCCAAAATTATTATTCGTTGAGAATTGAAGTGATTTATTACGACATAAATGTTGTGTTGTTATTCACCATACACGATACGAATTTAAGTTATCAAAATATTTAGATAAATTTTAAGAAGCTAGAAATATAATTATTATTATTTATTAATATGCTATATTACAATAAATATATTTTTTTTTTTTTTGGAAAATTATAATAATATATAAGTTAAACATGCTGTATTATTATTTGCCATGAATAATATTATATTAAATATTCTAAGGTATTGTAATTATTGTATTTTACTATTGTGTATATTATATTTATTTGTTTCACGTTTATAATACCGCTGAACGATAAGAAAAAAAAATAACATCGGGTACTTTACTCGAAATCATGGAAGAAGAAAAAACATGCATCAACCATTTGCACTAACCTCCAAACACCAAATCTCCCAATAATTAAAATTGAATTTATGCATTTTACGAAAATCATTCAATTTAATATTTAAAAAATTATTGCACAATGAAAATTGTATTAAAAAATCAACATTTTGGAAATTTTAGAAATTGATCTCACTTCAGAACACCACTGCGATCAAATCGACTTCAGTCATGAATGTTCGTAACACCGTAGGATGATCGACAAAACGTGAATGAAAATGGAAAATTTCTAAATTTTGAAAACTCACTGAATATTACAAGGACATGCCAGATATAGGCAAAGTTACCAATAATATATTATAAATAAAATAAAGTGATTGTTGTGAACTGTAAAAATGGAATATAATTATGTAAATAATATCGATATAAAAATCACAGCATTGCTTAGGATATAAATAATTAATCGATGTCTAATTGAAAAATACAACAATAGAATAAATTATTGAACAATATTTAGATTAAATAATACAATTTAACTTAAGCCTTTGTCGAGTTTTTTGCGCGGAAATAGTAAGAATTTGGGCTATAAACTATAAACGTTAATCTGTTCATCGAAAATATCTATTAAATATACGAAATTCTTAAAATTAAATGTATATGCATACTTTAGTGAGTTATATGATATAGTAACATAAATATTAATAATACTAAAAATAAAATAAAATGTATGTATGCTTCTGAAAGTAATATAATGGTCACATAAATATTAATATGGTAAAAAAAATACATAATGATGATTTAATAATTAATTTTAAATAAATGCTCTTGGTTATATTATCTTCATTATTTTTTTCAAGTCCCGGAATTTTGTTTTGGCCAAATATTCTTTAAACGGATTTTCAATCATTAAAGATGGTAATATATCTTTAAATTGTTTAATTTTCCTTACGGCTTATGGCATTGACAAGAAAAAAAACAAATATATAAATATAATTCGAAAGGACAGGCATAATTATTATGACAACGAAAATTATTAGTTAATAGTTATCAATCATATGTTATTCGTCATTAATAATGAAGTAAAAGTAAAATAAATATTTTATTAGACAACATTTTTATAAGCTAATCAAATAGTATTATAAATGTATTATAGATATAGATAGCGATAGATATTTGTACTTCTTATCAGTTTTTGAAATATAATTTTTATCACCAATTTAAAATTTTAATCTTGTAAATTTAATTCTAAAATGACTACTCCAAGATCAAAGTCGCCTAAACCTCAAAATTCCTTTAGAAAAGATGACAGCAAAGACGAGACGACATTTTGGGACAAAATTGGGACGTTAGGACGTAAAAAGCGAATAAAGGAAGGTAAGTACTTTAACGTTACCTTATATGGTCATCATCAGTGTTCAAGTGTTATAGTAGCACTAATAAATTATAAAATAGTTTTCCTTTAAATATACCTCGAATAAATTTAATATGTACATTATAAAACAAGAACGGTCTGTAAAATCGATCCTGAAAAGCTTGCATAGTTTCATGAAATATAAAATATAATACTACATTAAAATAATTAATTTCTAGTTTTTGGGAGTGGCTTTAATTTTTATTTTAGAACATGGTATTTAACTTTAATATTTTGAGAAAAATAATTAATTTACAATTGAATTGAAAACTTATACATTCGTATTAAATATTTCATAGGTACAATACTATTTTTAGTTTTCATCGGCCCTAATGATCTCTGTTGTAATGTTATGCTTTTATAGTTCAAAATTATTGAAGGATACAATACAATAAATGCAATATCCACTTTTAGAAAGGCATATTATCAAAATATTTTTATTTATAGACAATATATCACTTGATGGGTGGTAAGTGACATACCACACAGTAAATAAGGAGCAATCGATTAGGAATCTGTACTTCATAGTGTATACAATTTATATAACTTGGAGCAGCCATTTATATTTATAGAAAATAGGAATTTAGTCTAACATTTGTATATATGTACACATTATATACACCACAGAAGTACATAATTTTAATTCATATTAATTAATAGTTATTAAAATAACAAATTATACTAGAAGTTTTGAACTCTGGTCATTAATTAATTGTTGCATTATTAGTGGAATAATATTTATTTGAAATTATAATTAAATTTGTATGAATTAATAGACATTTATAATTGACATTATTATAGTGCAAGAAGTTCAGGAAGAGGGTAAATATGCTATTGACTCACCAGGCAATCCAGCTATGGCTGATGTTCCTCCTGAAGAATATACTCTTGGTACTTAAATTTTTTTATACCTACTAGTTTTACAGATGTCTTAAAAAAAGAATGGCTTAATAATTTGTGTTATTTAATACTTTAGAGGAAAATGAAGAACGGACTATGGTGGAACCAAAATCCTATTCTGATCCTAAATTACAAGAGTTAATGAACATATTAATCGATTGGGTAAATGATGTATTAGCTGATCATCGGATCATTGTAAAAAATCTAGAACAAGATCTTTATGATGGACAAGTTTTACAAAAATTATATGGTAAATAAATAAATGTAATTTTTGTGTCACTTTATGATAGATAGATAACTCATGCTGTTAAAATATTCTTATTGCTCATTGTCTTTTATTAAATCAATAGTATTAATTTAATTTATTTTAAGAATAAATTGAATTTTATAACTAATCTGATTGCCTAATTAATTTATTAAATTACTTTAAGGTAATATTTTTTTCTCTTTAAGTATCTAACAAGTTAATAAAAAGAAAAAAGTATATTTATTTATTTGAAAGCAATCATGATTATACAGAATTCTTCATAAATGTATTATATGATCCATTTATTAATGTAATTTGTTTGTAATTATCCACAATTAATATACTCAACTAGTTATAATTGAATTTATATTTATAATTTTCTTTAAAAAAAAATATCAAATGATTAATAATAATGATTTTTAGAAAAATTAACTAATGAAAAGTTGGATGTGCCTGAAGTAACTCAATCTGAAGAAGGTCAAAAACAAAAGTTGTATGTTGTTCTTGGATCTGTAAATAATGTAAGTAAATGTTCAAATTTAAATCTATTTTGTTCAAGTTTATGAAGTTCTTTAAATTAATAATATTTTTCTAGATCTTGGGACTAACTGGTTATAGATTATCCCAACAAAAATGGAGTGTTGAAAGTGTTCATTCTAAAAACCTTGTAGCCATTTTGCATTTATTGGTGTCATTAGCCCGTCATTTCCGAGCGCCAATTCGTCTTCCTGAAAATGTCACTGTCAATGTAGTGATTGTGCAGGTGTTTTGAAAATAAATATACATAATATTTAAATATTATTAATCTTCTCTATGATTTTTTCTTCTAAACTATAAATAATATTTTTATAGAAGCGTGATGGAGTGCTGAAGAATCGAACTGTAATTGAAGAGATCACATCTAGGTATGATGATCTTGGTATGAGATGCGAGCGTGATGCATTTGATACATTATTTGATCATGCACCTGACAAATTAGAAGTTGTTAAAAAAGTATAAAATACAAAATTATTATTTTTTAGTTTGTTTTTAATAACTATTTATTTTTTTCAGTCCTTGGTGACATTTGTTAACAAACATTTAAACAAGATTAATATGGAAGTTCAAGATTTAGACACACAATTCCACGATGGTGTTTACTTGACATTATTAATGGGATTACTTGAAGGGTTTTTTGTGCCATTATATTCATTTCATTTGTCACCTCAAAATTTTGAACAAAAAGTTCATAATGTCAATGTGGCATTTGATTTAATGCAAGAAATTGGACTAGCTGCACCAAAAGCTAGACCAGAAGGTAACATATTTTTTTGTTTTTTTAATAAAAACATTTTTTGTTAATTATTAAATGCATTGAAAATGGTCAAGTTTTAAGGAGATTACTATAGTCCAGGGTTGACAAATCTTTTTTGGATCTAAATTAAAAAAAAAAAAAAATTATGTGCTAGTAATATATTCATATGTTCTTTTAAGATTATAAACAACTAATGAGGGACTTTTCAAAATTTCATATGATAAATATTTGATTTTTGTTTGATGCCTGTATTTTATTTATTTTTCTTTCTGTTGTCATCTTTTGAGGCAGTAAAAATGCTACCATTTTCAAAAATAAGGGTGGTTTCTGGTAGAAATATAAATATATAGTTAATAATTTGAGGTTTATAAGTAATTTCTTACTAAGGAATAAAAGTTTCTAGTAATTTTTTATAATTTAGAAAAACAGAAATAAACTTAAGTTGAATGTTTTACACAAATCTAAATTTGATTTTTTTTGTAATTCAAAAACGAATAACTACAGATTTTTGAAATTTATAATAAATGTTAATATTATTAACATTTTTAATGTGTGATAAAAATGTCATCATTGTTTAGGTATAGCAATTAATCATTCGAATTCAAATTTAACACCCATATTATTGACCCACACAAACATTATTTATGGTAGAGCGTTGCCCACTTGCCCACATTTTTAAATATCAATTGTGTGTTGTTTGTTTTTAATGTTTTAATCAAACACTGTTCATTAATAACATTAGCTTCATCTTACTCATTCAATCAAACAATATTTATAATCTTTTTTTTTATTTTTGAAATTTTAAGTTCTAAAATCAAATTTTGGGTAGATTTAAAGTCAATATAAAAGTATGAATAAAAAGTTAAATTTGTGAAAGATTCAGATCTATTTTCAGAAATATTCTTACTTTGTTATTTTGTTTTCCAGTACAGTAAACAAAAGATGAATTTCTTTGGTAAATTTTTAAATAATCTTATTTACATATGAATTTTGTAATATAAGTTATTATAATATATATTTGTATGTTTATTAATATTTCTTACTTAATGCTTGGAACTATACCATTTGTTTCATTTTTATTCATTTAATTATGACATACTTGTTGCTATTGGTTAAAACTTAAAATTATGTCTATGATTTTTAGCTATAAGTCAATAATAATAATAATAATTTTTTTTTTTTTGTTATACAGACATTGTAAATTTGGATTTAAAGTCAACATTAAGAGTGCTGTATAATCTTTTCACCAAGTATAAAAATGTATACTAATCAATCAAATCAGATCTAATATTTAAGTATTGTTAATTTTAATAAAAAGTAACACTTATTTAAGTGACAGTATTGTTAATCGCACACAAGATATATGCACTTAATTTATGAAGAAAAGTAACTGACTTAATAATTATTAAGCTATTTACAATCATTAGCTTGACAATCAAAATTATAAATATATTTTAGTATTATTTATGTTTTCATATTATACTATAGGTTCTATATTTTGTATGTAATTTTTAGAATAATAAGATCACAGACTAACTAACTAATTTTATGAATTTATTAATTTTGTAATATTGTTTAATATTTTGTTGAATTATAACGTTTTATAATTTATTGTTTCAGTCACAAAAATAAATTTTATAACATTTAACTATAATCTTTATTAGCATAAACCTAATAGCTAATACATACTCGTTAAACATAAGAGGCTTTAGATTTTAAATTACAATTTAAAATTTGAATCAGCTTTTAATCCTGTTTATTTTAGGTAAATTTAGCTGTTAAAAAAAAAAAAAAAAAAAAAAATGAAATAGTAAATTTTATGTTTTGAAATATTCATTACTGAATTTACAAAATATATCTGAGGTTTAAGTGTACATTCAAAAATGTCCATTAAAGATCAATGATTTTATATCATAAAAGTTTATATTTCATAGTAAAAACAATGTGATTATATTAAAAGGTTTCATCAGAACTTTTGAAGTGGGCTAAAATGATATAACTGCACTATTTAAAGTTTTAATACAAAATTATTTTATTGTATATTTGTATGATGATACATATTTATACATACTTAAAAGAAAAATAGGAAACAAAGCACTTAAAAAACATGAACAATATTATAATAAAATAATAACAAAAATATATCACATGTATAATTCTTTAACAGAATCGCATCTCAGTTTATTGTTTACTTCGATAAATTTTATTCTACAGCTATGCTGTTGGTGTGAATAAAGCTGTTTTTTGCAAAACAATATTTGATCATCAACAACACTACTAACCCAAGTGTTTGACGGAAAATACATTGCAGATAGTTTATCTGTTTCGAGTGTAGTGTCTTGTGTTGAAACGGTTAAATATGTTGTAGAATTATGTACTTTACTACAATATGAAATGGCATCACACAAACAAGCACATAGCATGTGTGCTAATCTTGTAGTTCGATCACTGTCTTCATGCATATAGTAATTATTTAAGTCTGATACTAAAATTACATGTGGCACATTTGGACTATTTTCATGTATTGAACAAGTGTATTTGACAAGATCTTCCCACTGTGACAATGTTCTAGATATAAACAATGAATAAATGTGATTTAATATTAAAACGTATTATAATAACTTGAATCAATAGAAATCAATCAAAACTTTGATAGAATTAATTACAGGAATGTAATACGATTCAGTGCATGCACGCTAGGTGGTTTGGCACCATCTAAAGGAATTGGTAGAGATGTCATCTGAGATATTTGAATGTAAACCACTCTATATCCAAATTCAGCCCAGTATACAGCGCTCTATTAATGGTAAATAAAAATAATAATATTAATATTCACAACTATTAAAAAATGATGATAAAATATATATTTATAATATGATATAATAATTATTAAATGATTTGCTCAAGTATGGTAGGTTTTAATCTTTATAAGCGCTATTCTTATGCTAGTTTCGTTTATGAACCACATTTTAAGTATAGACAAACTGGGCATTGACCATCTGCATCAAAAATAAAAAAACATTTTTCAACTATCTGTTTGCATTAAACTTACCTATGTTGTATCTGTTTAACATGATAACAATAACCGATTGAATATTTTATTTTTAACATTTTAATAATTATAATACAAATTTAACCTTTTATACCCATTTAAATGAACAATTCTATAAATTGTATTCAAATATTTTATATTTATAGAAATATTAACTAAATTAGTTTAGACTTCAAATGGTTGTTTATATTAAAATTTGACAAAATATTTCCAGTGGTGGATCTCTTTAATCTTGTATTTCTATACTGTTTATTATTGTATCAATTGTAACAGATTGCTAAAAAATTATTTTAAAAAATAAATATTAAAATCAATAGTAGCTAGTATTAACAACATATCCAACCATCCAAAAAATTCAAAGTTTGGATAAAAAAAACTTTATTGAATAATTTTTAAATAAAATCTATTAATTATTTATTTGATTTCAAAAAAATGTATAGGTACTAATAACTATTATAGATTATAATTAAAAAAAAAACTTGTTTGATTATAAAAAAAAAGAATTATTGACAGTTATTTTAAAACAATCTATACCTACCTATTATAACAATTATATTGTTAAAAGTAAAAGTATATTTAATTAATTATTATATGTTAATTAACCACTGTAAAACACAGGAAAATTTGTTGTAAATAGATGATTGGAAAAAATATACCTTTTTAATTTTGGTGTAGATGGGACATGGGCTATGGTGCTAAACCCAAAATGATATCTATGACCTACAAATTATCCTAGTTAAAGGCACAATGTGGGGGAGGGTCTCAGTTCTATTCGTTTTCCTAATACCTCTTTCAGCTATTTTCAGTTTACATGCAATATTGATAAATATTGTAAAAGTAATATGCAATGCTCTTTTATAATTATAAACTATTATTATAGTGTAAACACTAATAAATATTATAATGAATTTCTTAATTTTATTTGCAATAAAACGTAACATCGAAAAAATGAATAAAAATATATCACCTACTTCAAATAATATAGTCTGAGAATAAGTTGCGGATGAACCACAAAGCAACGTACATTTTACTTTACAACCGTCCATGGAAAATAACCAATATTTTAACTCGGGAGCAAAAACTAAAGACTTAAAAAGCACATAATAAATGTTTTCAATGATTACATAGTATATTATTAATTAATTAATTTTTAAATAAAATGTCAACTATGAATCTGTCATGGTAAATTGAATTAATATAAATATTAAATAACTTAAATCAATTAATCAACTTAATATTTAAAAGTTTTATTTTTATTTCTAGTTGACTGTTATCACCACGGATCATAGTTGTAGATAATATTATCAAAAATTAATCACCGAACAATGTATTGGTCATTGGAACAATATATTGACATGGCGGAAAAAGATATTATGTAAAATATTTCCAAGGGAAAATGTCAAAAATGGTGCTGTTTAAAATTTTAATATTGTACATTTGTAGTATTTGTAGTTTGTACTATTGAGTTCTAACAGTGTAAAAAATAAAAATATTACCTACGTTTTAAGACTACAATCTAGAGAAAAGAATAAAGTTTCAAATTATAATACTTTATTAAAGCCATATAGGTAATTATTTATTATTAACTACGTATATAGAATATTATATAATATTTGTAGGTAGGTACGAAAATAGACAAATAGTATAAATTTGACCTATAATTTGTTTTTAGAATATATACCAATTTTATACTATTTTTCTCTAAAAGATGACTGCTACAGTGACAATAATTATTATTTTATAATTTTATATCATAGATATAAAATTGATATCAACTGCCATTTTGGAAAATTTAATAAAATCAATTAAACTAGGTAGGTATTAATGCATAAATGCATATGTCGGTACACAATTATTTCAGTATGCTAAAAAATAGTAAATTTTTACTTATGTACCTATTAATGTTTGACTTGTTTGAGACAAGTAAAAAGTACGTTAGATGAAAAACAGAGAAAAAACAAAATAAGTAGTTTTGTTTCAAGTCTTACAATAATGACGAAATTTTTCGAAAAAAAATGTTTGCGTATTTATATTAAATTAATAAAATAGATAGGAACCTTTATTCAAAAACGATTAAAATAATAATTAATATGAATACAGTTAATTAGTATCTACTTTATTTCCAATAATGTTATAAAATTGAAGAACATATTTTTATTTATTCAGCTTAGTTGATAAAAATAAATGTACTTACCTATCTATAGATTATTTTTATTTTTATTATAAGCAATCTTTATTTTATCTTCAGTAATGATAAGGGTACCTATCAATAGTAATCTAACGGTTTTTATTATTTTGTAATTATGGGCATTCCCAGACATTTTTCTAGGAGGAGGGAGGCAAAATAAATTTAAAAAATAAATGAAGATTTTTTTGTACATTTATTTATAGTACATTAATATGTTTGTCATTATTACATTAAATTATTATAATTAGGTAACAAATTTAAAATTCTAAGTGGAGAAAGTGCGCTGTCTCGCCCCCTCTGGAGACGTCCATATATGTAATTAAAGTTTTATAAAAATAATTCATGCAGATTTATGAATTATGTCTTCTTGCCTATTAGCCGGTTATATTTTTTAGACAACTTAATTTAAACCTTAAAGTAATTTGCAGAATGTAAACTAAAAACTTAACTTTCATTAACGGAAAATAAGTATTGAAATGTTTCAATGGTAAGAGTTAGTATTTGTTAGTCGTTAATAATGATATTAATGCTTTATATTTTCAGAAAAGTATAATATTTCTCTTGCTTATTACGAAACGTTGCATATATTTTAAATAATGATGTACCTACATAAGTATGTAATAAAAAATTTAATTTTTAAACTTTTATTTGAAATTTTTGAAATTTTTGACATTTATTGATTGCTTATTCAAGCCATTTGTTGCTTTTTATTGTATTTTTCTCAATTTCATTAAAAACTGTCATTTTTAAATTACGCAGGTTTTACCTGCAAATTAATTTTTCTTAACTGATATTTTAAAATGTAGTATCTATTCAAAAAAAAATTTAAATAATGTAACAATGCAGTATTTAATTTCGGAATTAGTATTTTACAGTTTTTTACGTTTTTATTGATTTGAGCCTTTTTTTTTTTTTGCAATTTAGGAACTTTAAATAAAATTTTTTCAGTTTTATAGTGTACTAGCTAAATTACTCGACTTGCCTGTGTGTAGCTTATTCTTTCTCAAAATTATTGTAATGACGAATAAAATTAAATTGTGAATAATAGATCAGTATTTGGTACAACTCAGTGAAAAAAAATTTGAAAAATGTTAAATAGTGTCGTCACAAAACGAGAACATAAAAAAGGGCTGTTCTTATACATATAAGGATTCAAATCTAAATATATATTGATAAGACTAGCTTTCTTATTCTATTAAATGGCCGATTATAAAGCTAACATGGATTATTTATATAGATACTTTTATTTTGGGAATAACAATTTTATAGCGAGTATGATATAACAATAAGTAATGTTTAGGTATATATTTTTATATTATGTCTTCCAACGTCCTTGAGTCGCCGGTTCATAACCTTATATTTTTTCACCGCCCCTAGTGATATACCTTATGAATTCCGTTGGCTAGTCCACCTCTGAAAGAATAAGTTTGAATATCTATCATGTACCAATACTCCCTTATTAAATGAATAAAAGTCTTCGTTCGATTGTATGATCTATCTTTAATATAAGTATGTAGGCATACTATCATAGAAACTGCGCAGGAGCCAGGAGTGGCAGGATTAAAGATAAAATATTATTATTCTACATTCAAATTAATATTGATTGGTTATCGATTGCATGTCTTATGATAATATAATACTGTGATTTGTGTATGATAAGTGTATGATAATTTATTTATTTCGATTTATTAATGTAATAAGTCCAAAAACCATATTTTAAACACTATTTACCAATTAATAAAGTTTTAATATCTTTGTTAGACAAACTTGTCTTAAAAACCATTTCAAGATACACTTCATACACAAAATGTATTCCGAGAATCACGAGAAAAATCACTTGAATATAGGTACTATTGACCTATAATAGTAGTAATACTGTAATGGATTTGAAACTTCAGGTGTCAACCACTCGACGTGTAATGAAATATCCCGGAAATTCTCGGAATAGTAATATTTAATGTAAATATAATACACAGTTTAATGTTTAATAGAATGTCATAGATGTTTTATTTTTAAAAATATTTGTTCATGTCCAGAGTGAATTATATTTTATTAATGTTTTACTACTTATCTACATATTTTAATTTGAAATTTCTTGAATAAACAAAAAAGGATGTCATTAGGTTTCGGTAAAGTAAAAACGAATACATTTGACATTTGTAGTTTAGCTGGTTTCTTTTTCAACCATTGAAATTGATGCAACGTCAGAAAAAGTTGTAGAAAGTATAGAGAGTAATTTTAAGAAAGCGTGTAAGCTAAATATAAGGTAGCGTGATAGTCGAGAGATCACAATACGTTTGGGAATTTTTCTAACGGGTATTATCTCATCAAGTCTGCAACTTTTAAGGGGTTTCTACAAATCACAATAACTTTATTTCGACGACTCATTCGTTACACGTGTATTTAAGTAGGTAGGTACCTACCACAGTGTTAGTTAGAATCCGGGTTCAAACTTCTAAAACTGTGTTTTATATAGTGTCCAATTGGATGAACTTTCAGGAAGATTCTAATGATTCTATATTTGTTTATTCAACATTAATTATTTATAGTTAATCGTACATTTATAATGTCGATGATTTTCAATGAAATACATGGAAGTACTATCCCGGTGTTAAATATATAGTATGCTATAGTGGCACTATTGAGAAATCGAAATCGTTTCTATATTTCAAAGCAAAGTTCAAACCACAACTGTTTCAAAAAATTAACGTTGAAACTTCAATATTTGCAGTCGTAAGCATGTCCATAACATATTTTCATATTGGTATATTCACATTAATAATATTCAATATTGTCCTATTCCTTCCATCGATTATTATTTATAAATGTACCTAATACTTTTAAAATATGGGATTGTATCGATTTTAGTAACGAATAGACAATAACATAAATATGTAGGTACGGTAGCGTAATAGGATTTTTTCAAGGGAGGTGTCTGTTAGTGATATTACTACAGTCTCCTATTTATCTCGCACGAATATAATTATCACATCAAACTAAAACCTGATTTGAATATATACCTTCCTAATAAATGTTCTACAGCCGTGCATAGATGAAACTAACCTTCACGTACAGAGGGTACAAATATTTTTGGAAATCTCAATCCCACCCCACCACTATAAAAGTATTACTATAGTCTAAAATATATACTGTACCATAACTATATGTATTTTATTCAATAACTAAATAATTAAAATTACAAATTGTCAGATTACCTGTATCATATATTGTACACAATGAATTTTTACCAGAATCTTAAAGCGTCATATGATAAGAACTTAATTTAGTTAAAACGGTGTTACCGCACACCCTGTAAACTCACTGACTATGCTATGTTGCCGTGGCATCATGTGTAAATATTATAATTATTTTGTTGCAGAATTCGTGCCAATGATAATATATTTATGTCTAATAATATAATATTATAATATGAAGTACCAAAAACACACACACACACATACATATATATATTGATATATATATATGTACATTTTGATCGTAAAATATGTTGAGTTCAGTTAAAACATCAATGTACTTTTCAACTCTATTTCCCAAAACCCCATTAGAGCGCTCTGTATATTTCCAAAGCGGATTTGGCCTCGTTCATTCTCTGTACACGGTCCGTAAAGCTTTTAGCATGTACCACCGTAAACACACACACACTCATACATATAGGTAGACACGTACACACACAAGTTAACAGGACTTTTTGCGCAAAGCCTCTTAATTCATGCTCGATAAACTCTACGTGACGTATGTGAAGCATATAGTATATACCAGTCAATTTTTTTCCTGTTTTCACCCGCCAGCCGATTTCTGGTGGCTGACCCTCGGGGGACTATATCGTACCCGACCCCCGACCACCCACTATACACTCCACCACCAGTGTGTATTGGTAACAGCTGCCATTGTTCCCGCCGCATTATTCCTGAGGGCACTGCAGCCGACTCTCCCCCTTCCCCGCTCCGGATTGTTACCAGCCCCGTCTTTGAAACCCCCGCTGCCGCGCCGATCCTCACCCGTCCTACACACACTATACTTTATTGTTATTATAACGATACTTTATTGTGTTTAAATATTTGGGTTAGGATTCTATTAAAACCGTATAGTTTGAGCGCGCTTGTGTATGTGTGTGTGTCTGTATGACTGCGTGTGCGTACGGTGGCGGCGCGGCCCCGCGGAACTCGTTAAAACACTGATTAATATTTATTACAGAAAGCCCACCTCGAGGATATTGTTTACACGGTTTTTAACGAGTTTAAGGGGGTTTATATATACCAGGGCCAGAGAAACGCGTCGTTTCTTATTACTATGTATATACACACACATACTATATAGGTAGTAGGTACCTATTATATACGTATATGTACATACGCGCGTGAGATACTATTAAGAACACGTTTATTTTGCAGGAGTCTTGCAATGCAGAACGATACTATATGCGGTTGTTTTCATTGCCATTTCAGTTATTCGTTTCTGTATTATGTTGCAGTTGTGTACCGCTATTTGGTTCGGTTATTTTAAATAGGTAGGCATAATAATAAATTTACTTATATGATTTATATATACATAATTATTATATATAATATATACAATACATGACGAAAAAAGTATGTGAAAACTTTACACTACAATTAGTGGCGTTATTTAGACCGCACAAGGTACTTAATACATATGTTGTATTTCAAATCCAATATAATTGTGATTTGTTTACATTTCATATTGGTTGGTCTAATTGTTGGATAAATTTTAGACAGAGTTGTGACTTACATAAAAAATATGCGTATCAAAAAAAAATTTTTAGAGAAAAATTTATTGCAGTACATACCTAGTAGGGTTGAAAGGAATAACTAGAATTTTTTTTCCATACACTTCGTTAGTTCGTTACAAAACGTTCTTTGTTTAGTTATTGTGTTCTAATTATGCGAAATTGTGAAACTATCGCAAGCTATCATTAATAATTGATAATTTATTCATTTATTATAATATTATTTTAGATTTAATAAAATATACTTGATAAAAGATTTGATACAGTCCAATGGGAGCTACTTCATTTTTTTATTGTTCCTTCTGGTTAAGCTACTGTTCATCTATGGACTATACGTATAATCGAACTAACAGCTTAGGATATATGTATAAATATTTGATTTTTTTTAAATATATTGTAAAAATAATTTGTTTTAGTAATTCATTAAATTAAGAATATAATATTGAAGTTAAAATTTAAATATTGTATTTATGATGTTTTAAAAATGTATTCAAAGTAGAAATTATAGAAATTTTTATTTTTATTAGTTGTTCATATTGAAGTGAATTTTGAGATTGAAGATGTAAAAAAGGCGACGAAAAGATGATATAGGATTACACTAATTTTTATCATAGAATGTATACAGGTTTATGAGACATAGAATGTATCTGTTTATTTATATTATGTGAGAGATTGGTATATGGGAATGTTTATTCAAATAAAAATAAAAATAATTTAAAATTTATGAAAAATTGTGGTTCATGAAGTATTTTTAGCCAAAGAATTTTAATAATTTATTCTTGTTGTCATTGAAATTCGTCGATTTATAATTTTTATAGTAATTATTTATATTTACAATACGGCGGGAGTATGATATGTGTAATAATTTATTGTATTTTAAATTGAATAACGCCACTATAAAGAAATATTTTTAAATTATCAATTAATATGTAACCAAGACTAAAAATGTATAAAATAACTTTAAGGGTTTTAAATATTTCTTAGTAAAACCTAAAAAAAGTATGAATAATTATTATAGTAATATTACTAAAGTAATGATTTAATATACATAATGTCATTATAACATAATATTATTATTGTGTGTATATACAGTGTAAGTAAACTAATAAACACAACACGATGGGTCTTTTTCAGACACTTTATAAATATCAAAACAAATTTTCACTTACCCCTTTCGTTTTTATTTTAAAATTAGTTTCTTTTGATCGTTGTTTTTAACCGAAATCTAATTTGCTCATTTTTATAATAACGATATGGACGGTCTTCTTCTCTTGCTATGAACAACGCGTTATATTATTATTGTTATTATTATTATTATTATATAGCCCTCTCTGTATCTATTAGGGGACGTTAAAAATTGCTACTGTACTATGTAAAAAAGGGGTAACATGTGTTTCGAAAAATCATAACGATAAAAACGAAAAATCAACAGATTACTATATGACGTTGATGATGTCGCGATCCCTTTCCGGCGGCGCTATATTGTAAGAGGATATTACATTATACACAGTGCCGCTATATTGTTTATTGTTATGAACAACAACGACTACGGGCGTTAACAATATTAGTGCACGGGCGAACAGGGATGGTTAGGAGTGGTGTAGTATGTAAGGGATGCGGAAGGCCCCCGTGGGGATAGACCATGGCTGACAATGAGGGGAACGAGCGGGACACCTGTTTGTTGTAGTCCATTTAGTACGTACTGTATATTATATATGATAAGACCCTTCGATTTTGGGTCCCTAATGTACAAATAATCTGGAGGGATGGAAAGAATATAATTTTGATTTGATATGTCCCGCTAACGCCGCCGCCGCCTCCATACCATCTGCAGTAACAATATTGTGTTTTGCTTGATGATATTCGTGGTTATTATCGTAGAAAAGAGGAAAAGAACCGAGAAAAACAGGAAATTTAAAGAGATAAATAGGATTGAATCGTTTACAGAAAGCTTAAGTTGGATTATGATTTTTGTACACGCTTCCCACAAAGTCATGTGATGTTTAGATTAGAATATACTATTGTGCAGTGGTAGAAGTAGGGTATTAAGGGCTTTTATTTTGTCGTGCAGTGTAGAAGTACCTACCTCTTAATACAGTGTTAGGAAAATAGATAATTATATAAATATTATATTCAAGTATATATTTCGATATGTAATTCCATGCATTTTTTTTTTTAAATGTTTAGTTCAAAAATTTTAATTTCTTCCATTTATCTATACTATTATAGAATGATAATAATATTGATGAATATACTGTATAATAAATACCAATAAACTTTTATTAGGTATATATTGTTTACACACAACAGTGAATCGAATGAATGACTAAAACAATATTATAAACTTCATACTTTGATATTTTTTATCATTTTAAATAACTTTAAAAACCGGTAACAATATTTTTTTTTTTTTACAAAATAGTTATATTAAAAATATAAGACTTACATGAAGGTAATTCGTGATTATGATAAAATGTGAAATGTTTTTTAATTTTTAAATACTATATTTTTGTATTTAGTTTAAGTTATATTATCAACTCGTTTTCTCGCATTACAATTTTTTTTATCGTGATCTTTATTAGTATACTTATCGGGAATCGTGTATTCAGTAAAATCAATTTATTCTTCAAATAGGTAATAGATATTGTCAAATTTAACTAATTTTAGTATTAATCATAATAGACATATCAACCTCTGCAAAGTAACAAGTAGGCCCAACTATTTTAATAAACTATTTTTTTTTATGTAGATGTGAGATTAGTTAGTTAATATTGATTGAACTTCAGGAGACCATAATTTATATTTGAGAAAATAGTTGTTCACAGATTAACAGTATTAAAATATCAACATAGAAATATTTTTATTTGCAAATGTACGAGTTTCTATATATTAGAATAGCATTTATAGTGTATGTTACACTTGTAAAAATCATAATTTACCAATACTATTTAATAACAGTTTAATCGGTAAGAGAGTACGTAAAATGTATAGGATAATAGTATGTGTACATACTACCTAACATATAGGTACTTTTCTATAACTTTATTTCGAAATTTTTATTGCTACTCTTATTTTTCAATGAGCCACGAGCAGCATAAAAAAAAGAGCTGAGGACCACGTGTTTGACATGTCTGCTCTACAATAGGTACCTATTGTTTCATAATATTTTTTTGTATTTGAGTAGTGACATGTTATAATTTTGATTATGACGCGTGTCAGATATAGTCGCTTGTAATATATAATTGAATTTATAAGTGTGATATAAATTTTAGTTTTACTATTATACAATATTAGATAGTTTTATATTGAAATATTATTATATAGCGTTTTAATATTTATATTTTAAGCGTGGAGGGTGGTAGTTTTTAAATTTTATGTAGGTGTGTTAGAGTTTTAGATTCTTTTTTTCGCAGTATTAGTTAATTATTTCTAATGGTGGATTTAAAAAATCTAAAAAAGGTTTCATATACAGTAATAAAATATATTTTATAAATTGAAAATTGAAATCTAGAGCAGCAAAAATAGTATTAAAAAACGGCGAAAAAATTGCAAGTTGTAAAAATCTTAAAAATATATTCGTAATGTAATGGTTTTCTATTGAATAGGTATGTCTTACCTACATGGCCTATATTATTCTTGTTTAAAAATTTAATAAAATATTATGATTTAGACACATAAAATAAATCATATAAATTGAAATATAATTTTTTTGATTGATCTAATTTTAATAATACGTTGATTGCTATTTAATTAATTTACTCAATGTGTTATATATTATCCTCTACATGAAAATAAAAAGATATTTTTAAAGTTATATAAGCGGCTTAATATTTTCATTATAGATAAATAATAATTACATTTTTTTAAATTTGAAAATCTATAAAGAGTAAAGTTTTTTTTATTTGAGTTTATTTATTTTGAATTAGACTTTTTAAATTATATAAGATACTCGATACTCATAACAATACAATATTAGTATAAAAATATAATGTATCTTGTAACTATGTGATGTAGTAGTCATATAGATATGTGCTGTATATTTTATATTCTGAAGCATGACCAGTATAATATATCACCGATATAGAAAGTGCAACAGAATACTTACATTTTTTTGAAAATTTTATTTTATTATCATATCCATTAATTATAGTAAATAATACTTTTAGGTTTAGGTTTGAAAAATAACATTAGGAATAATATGTATTCCAATAAGGTAGAGTGGTAATAAATTATGTGGTCGTTGAAATTTTCGACGACTTACTCCCAAATGTCCGGGTAGATTTTTACATCTACTGGAAACAGTTTACAACAAAAATGTTGAATCACAGAACATGAAAACTATAAATTAATTCCAGAAAATGCTTCTTATTTAAAAAATCAATTTTTATCGGTTTTATTATTTTCATTGAAACGTTAACTATATGGAACTACCGATCTACATACATAATAACATAAAGTTTAAAAAAATCTGAAACCATTATATTATTTTTATATTAGGGGCTATTTGACTAGATCAATTAGAAATGTATACTTTTGCGCAGTATACGTAGTTTCGTGAGGTAACGTTTCCGACCAAACATAACATCATTCTAGCTGGTGTATAGTCCATAAATACTTATTTTCTGCGTCTTCTGACGTGTAACTTGATTTTAGTTGTTCGTCAGATTTCGATAGCTTACACAATAATTCGTTCAAACGCATAAATAATAGAAACACAAGAATTATTGCGTTCATGTTTTTGGTTTCAAAAATATGACAGTGGATCTTATACGATACGACAATGTCTACACTCTACACTGTAATAAGATTGATTTATTAACTCAGTTATTCCGAGGTACTTATATCTGTTTATTTTGTATACTATTTGGTTGTTCAGGGTATTAAAAATAAATTGTTATTAACACAATACAATTATCAGGTAATCGAACTCTTTCAGTATAATATAGTTTTGACCATGGTGGAGTCAACGCGTTCGTTTTTGCTCCCTACGTTATCGCTTTAATTTCAATCTCTATTTAATATTATTGTAGCTATTTCAATTTAACAACATTGGTTTATTCAGCCTATTAAGTTTTCGTCGTTACTACCATCCACTACGTCTAATGTATATCGTTTTATTGTTTTATCTGTTTTGATTATTGTTACGTCGGCACGTCGCCGTGCCGAATCAGGTATTAGTTTATTATTGTTTTTAACTTGCTGCTTATGGTATCGATTTTCAATTCTCTGTATCTGTTATTTTTATTATATGTATTATTTTATATTGGCCATGACACAAACCAGTATACAAATATTTAACAGTTTATGTTCCGTGCATGTATTGTGCCTAGATTTATTTTAATTGTATCAAGTGCAATTATTGATGCATCAATTTTCTATGTTTGTAAACCTTGTATCTCACAAGTATCTACATCACTCAGTTGTTGTTCAAAAAATCATACATAAACTGGATTTGCCCTAAACATTTCATTGACATGTCTACTTTGCTATACAAGCCACGGCTAGCCTTGAAATTCCAAAAACAAATAATAAACAATTAACATTAGAAGACTTGTCCACAATGATGAATACATTCTCTCTACCAAAAAAGAGCTTCGATTCTCTTAATAGCCGTGTTAATGATATTAAATCTCACCTATTAAAATTAGATTCCGCTTTGGACGATAGTTATCCGCTAATAGTTGACCGTCTAAGAGTTAGGAGTTTTCCACTAGACCTTAAAAATCTCTCAAGTTCAATTGAAATTCATAAACGTTCGTTAAATATAATTTTTCACGGTGTTGGGAATCTCTGAGTATGGACCTATTCAATTTGATACTGAACGTGTAAATAATCTTTACTCATTACATTCCACAAGTCCTGATAACATAGTTACTTATGTTATTTGGCTCTGACAACCTATTGCTAATAAACGTAGACCGATAAAACTATAATGTTGCACAATCACTGCTATGTCGTTCGACTTATTTTGTCTTTTTTGATAATTAAACGAAAGCCTTCTATATCTGTAATAAACATCTTCCTTGTTAAAAATTGCATCCAAATAGGTCGCCGTCACATTAAATCGATTATCATAATCGAGTAAAAACCGAAGAAAATAATATTAATGTCCACTACTTATATAAATTGATCAATACCTATAATACCTAACTACATCGATGTCCCTTATTTATTAAAAATAAATCAATTTAACATTTCAGTCTATAATAATCGAACTTTGTCGCATATTTTATTTGTCATTATACAGCACACAATTTTTTCCGTTAATCATAATTCATAAAAAAAACTTAATTAACAATATTTAATAATTTAATTTTATAATATATTTGGTTTATATTCTAACTAATAAATATTGAGAACTTTTATGTTATATAATATCTATTAAATTAATTTATTGTGACAACTCATCTATTACCTGTATTGTTGAGCATTTTTCCTGTTTTATTCATTTGAATGAACAATCATTATTATTATTAATTTTGTGTACCTGGGATTGGATCCCGTTACTTATAGATTTTCGAAATTTAGTATTAATGTAGTATTATGCAGTATTAATGAAAATTATATGTAATACATTTGAAATTTGAATATTATGTAATAAAACGCTATAAGTTACTGTTGTTAACAATTTAAGATATAAATTCAATTTTCAATTTTAAAAATATTGTTTTTGTTTAAGTGTTATTAAAATATTATCATTAATTGTAATAACATAAAACCTTATCTATTAGGTATAAATTGTATTTAATTTATTTTAGTGTTCTTAGTTATACTTAAACTTCTCTTATGATGTATATTTTGTTAAATTGGCGAAGACAATATGTAGTTTCTTTTTACAAATTATTCATTTTTTTACCCTATAATTTTGCTCTGTATGTATAATAAACATACAAAAAAAAAAAAATCATATGAAAATGTAATGATTAAAAACAAAAACAAATATACATCCGGTTGGGGCGAAAAATTAAATCTCACGAGAGATACGGAAAAAAAATAATAAAAATAAAAACCATCCTGTGAAAAGGAAAAGAAGTTTCTTGGTCGGACGGTCGGTCGGTCGGTCGCTAAATAATGCACGAGCTCGGCTGCGGCGACGGTACCGGAAAATCTCAGATTCATCAAAATTTCATCAGTAAATACCAGTAATGAGGATATCTAATAAAAGTTTAAAGGAAAGCAGATAAAAAAGTTGTGTTGCTAGATATACAGTGAACTGTATTTAGATAAACAGCCGCGCATTGGCTGACTGCTCATTCCCAACGCCCCAAATGTCTTTCACTCTTTTTCTGTTTTCTTCCTTCTATTTATTTTATTTTATTTCATTTTTAAGGTTTTATATCAATGACGTACTGTAATTGAAAAACACTCCAAAAGTAGACTTTTTTTTTTTGTAAAATAAAAAGACATTTTCTTTTAAATAAGTGTGGTAAAGAAATTTTCAATAGCTGCGAACTACGAGTTGACATTTCTTCACAGCATCAAACTTTAAAGTTTTATTAATTTCATAACTTTTTTAACGGACGTAATTTTTTTGTTATACGCACGAAGGAAATAAAATTGAAAGTATAATATTTGAATTCAGTAACTAAATTGACTGTATCAATCATACAAATCTTATAATTTGTTAATATTATAATAATAAGTGCTGTTGCTACAGATCACTATAATGGAGTTATAAAAAAATTAGCGTTTAACTTGGTAGGTACTAGACATTTTAATCCACAGAATATGTTAAATCATAGTATAAAATAATTAGTATTCATAGAATTAGGAAATTTATTATCACTTCATGATGTAAATTTATTCAAATGTAATGACAATAATATTAAATTATTTACTTATAATTTATTATAATATTGGACATTGGTGCATTATTACTTCGCTTATTTGAAAATATTTTGAAATTTCTTATTAATTAAATCAATTGAAATTAATGAAATTATATAGGTGATAACAGCGGTTTTCAACTTTTGTGTGTAGGTAGTCCAAAATATTTACCCATTTTTTCATGCGATCTTTTTGAAAATTTTGTTCAATGTGAACAATGGGAGCTACAGTTACTCTAATTTTTTATTTATTTCAATTACTTTAACTAAAAAAAATTACTTATACAGTATAGTAAAGCTTTAAAAAATCAAAATGCTTATTTATGCTTGTTTCTAAAAAAAAATAATGTACGTAAGGTGTTTCATTAATTTTTTTTAAAACTATTTCATACATGTAGTCTAAAATGAAAATATTATATCAACTTTTTAATGTGTTAACGACTTATACAAAGTTATTCACAACATGTTAACTGAAAAACAATAGATTATAACGTTATAGTTATTAGGAACAATAATTATTTTTTATTTGAGATTTGTTATTGAAAATTAGGTAATAAATATTTTTTTTTACTCTGACAAAAATGATCGATGATTTAAAAAAAGTTTATTTATTCTGTCTTTAACATTATATATTGCCGCCCATCGGTATTTTTCAATACTATTTATTAATGATAAATATTTTTTTTAATTATAATTTTAGGTTTAGTAAATAAATTATACTTTAAAACCTAATAAATACCCACTTCTGGCTATACCAATATTTTTTTACCTATCTATGTATATTTTAAAATTTGAATAAATCATTAATTATTAATTTTATGTACCTGGGATTGGATCCCGTTACTTATAGATTTTCGAAATTAGTACTTATAAAACCAATTATCTATGAAATGACCCGATTCAAAGAATAATACATCTAATTTACTTGACCTCGGATCTCCTAGACTTTTAGTCCTAGTGATTGATGTGTAAAAATAATCATAGACTTGGACCATGCAGAATGTTCTCGTATTGATTTGTTATCCACATTTATACTATTAATTTATTTACTTTTATTATTTATATATATATTACTATTATTATGTATTTACATATTTAAATTTTATCTTTAATAATATTTATTAATATATTTATATGCAGAGATGTGTGTTTGTATTATACAGTGGTATAAAACTGTATTATACAAGGTATTAAACACATGGTATAAAATTATTTTATACAGACAGTATAAAAAAAAAAATTAAAGCGTTATTTTTAGTTATTATTGTCATAAATAATATCTTTATTATTTATTATTATTATTTATACCTAGTTGTAACATATTTATTTAGCATTTGTATGTTGGAAATGACTTAAATCAATTGTACTATTATAATATTGTAAATATATAGGTACAGTGAGATAGTATATAAGTATTAAGTATTAATTATGGTTTTTGATTTATTTATATTTAAAAATTTAATATATAAAACATTTGTTTATTTAAACTTTTTAAAGATAAAATAAATCTTTTTATTAATTTCTGATATTAAATACGAGTATTTAGTACTTACAAGAAGTAAAAAGTGTAAAACCAAAAAGTTAGTAGATATATTTATATGATGTTGATTGGCAGATAATAAGATAATTCAATTCCTAATTTATTTTAAAATTTATTAAGAAAATTTATTTTATACTTTGAGAATAATTTACTATGAAATATGAATTGTAAAATATCTTAAACTTAAATCATTTCTAGTCACTAGGTTTATAAATATTTGGTACATGGTACAACATAATTGGTAGCATGACTAAATATTAATTTGGTAAATTTGGTCTAAAATAATTCTTGTATTATGTATATTTTTTAAAGTTTTTTGATCTTTTAGCCATTTTTAAACTAATTAATTTTAAAATGATTTATATTTTATAATTAACAATAGTTTTATAATCTGTGTAAAATTTCCGATAATTTAAGGGATTATAAGGTTCTATACGGTATAATATTATGGTATTATATAAAAAAATAAAAAAATAAATAAATAAATAAAAATCGTATTTTAATATCTCTATTTATATGGCATACATTGTATCCTTGTAAAATTGCTGTCAGATGTTAAAATGATAACTAAAATAAAATGAACGGTTAACGCTAATAATAATATAATTAATAGATTAATAGTTTGTTTTAAATATGTCTATTTTATGAACGTATAAGTAAAGTTCTGCCAAAAATTTATAACGAAAACGTGACGAAGGTGTGAATGGTCTACGCACAAGTTTGTGTTAGTTATTTACTATGCTACTATATAGTGTGTTCATTATCCACTTTATCACGTCAATTTCAGAACTAATTTACCAGAGTATCAAAGGAATGACTTGGAGGTGTGATAAAGCATATACAGTGTCGGGGGGTGGTCGCTTCGGTGGCGCGTGGTGATGGATGCTGATGAGAAGGACGGTGAAAGTGGTGGCGGAGGCGGTTCGGAGTATATAGTCATTATAAGGGGCGAATGAGTCCGTACACTATGGATATTTAAGGCCGAACCCAGGCAAAGGTGCCATAATTAAATATGTAGTAGAATTGGCCTTCGCGTCCTGTTGGTGTGGTTGGGCGTGTCATCAAGGATGCAAATAGAATCGGAGTAGAGCGGAAACCGCAAGAGACCGGACACTCGGTCGGTTCGAACGGCGGTGGAAACAGCGAATATAGCTACCTGATGGGAAGGAACGGTGGACGAAAATAGTATAGGGACGAAGGTAACCGTTTTCGGGATCCTCATCTAACCCCTTCACTACACACCTCCACCGATCAACGGTTTCCGGTATGCTGTCTTCCCATCAATATTAAATCGGCCAATGGTCAAGACCTATTCTACTGTATGAGATCCTTTGCACCATCTCACCTCCCACGTCTCGTTTTATATATCATTTCTCTATTGCACACGTACACACACACTCACTCGCTCTCTCTCTCTCTCTCTCTCTCTCTCTCTCTCTCTCTTTCCTTCTCTGTGCTGTAGTGTACATATTTGATATTATATACCTATATAATATAGTTTACACGTCTCATTTTACACTTATGTGTGTGTGTGTGTACACGTATTTCCTATTCAGTCGTTACTCTCTTGTACGCGCGTGCGCGCGCGCACGCACACACACACACAAGGGCACGATGAAGGTTTACGTTGTATCGAGAGGGTATTTTCAGCGGGGCGCCCCGGGGAAATAACGCGCTTGGACCATTATGTCTCGGCAGTGGCGGCGGCAGTAAGATGAAAAGGTATTTTTTCCAAAAACGCAATTTGACCGAAGAAATTGTATGAACGGTCGTCGTGACGATGGTACTGCGTCGTTCGGAGGTTTATATACATCTATTGCATACACATTGCATTGCTATTGGTCCATAGCGTAACGTGGTTGGTGGTGCGAGCACGTTTTGTTTTTTTTTTTCGAATCGAACGAGACCGTTGGGGACAATTTCATTATTTTATGTGTTTAAAATAAAAATAATACACACTGTGTACAGCTATAAAGCTTATCGCGTGCACTACTCATGAAAGTATTCGAAAGAAGGTTAAAATAAATTAATGGTCTGGACTGATATATTATTGTTTTTGAATTTGAACGGTGTTTGGGTGATATGACTTTGGGGAAATTGAAAAAAAAGCCAACTACGGTTTTAAAAAGAAATGCACATGTCAGAGTTATTGCGCACGCCGGAAAAAAACACATTAAAGTATTGTAAATAATTATAGATGTGTTTAAACTGATAGTAGATTATTATCACGTCCAGAAAACGCAATAATATTATGAGAGAAATAATAAATAATATTATATTTTTAACTAAGTTTAAACTAGCAATTCAGGAAAACTTTTTATTATAAAAATAAATTACATTTTTTCAGTAAATAAAATATCATATTGTTATAGTTTTATATTTTTAGAAAACTAGATAATATTGATCATTCGGTTGATTATAAAGAAAGATAGTAAAAAATTGGTAGAATACTTATCGATTAAGTTCATGATATTTAAAAACTATTAAATATATCACTTAAAACTTAAAAACTCTTGAAATTGATATTGTTGATATTATTTAATTTTTATTACACGCTATAGGTATACTAGATTACAGACTAAACAGCGATGTAGGTATGGGTATTTATCAAATTCGGTTTAATAAAACGAGTCAGAATGTTTAAAAAGCTTAAATATTGAAAATTTAATTATTAAAATAAGCTTTAGTATTATGTATGTAATAAATACTATAATATTACAGGAGTTTTTTGTCACCGAAATATGTATGTATTTCAAATAATCACAAAAATGGCAATTGTATTTATTAAAATAACTGGTCAATTTTTGGTAAAGACTTGAGTTATTACACTTGAAAGATACACAACAAATGGATCGAAAAATGCTGGTAAGTCATGTTTTTAGTTTGAATTTGGTTGTAGTGCTGTGCATAATAGTTAGGATTACTGTGTAAAAAAAAAAAATTACAAAAAAATAGCTTAACTTGTTTAATTCCGAAAAAAAAGATTATTTTAAATACATTTTAAGCTACATTTATTAATTCAATCAAAGATAGTAAATTAATTAGAATTTTAATTGTGAATATTAATTTTTAAATGTACTTATCGTTTAAAAAATAAAAATATGTAATATATTATATACGATATTTTGGTATATTAAAAAAAAAAAACTTTTTAGATTCAAACATTTGATTTATCATTTTATTTACATTCGTTATTCAGCTTTCTTTTCATCTAGGATTAACCTTGTCCATAGTGGAAACTAGCTTAATGAGTCATGGCTTTACATCTTTTGTGCACCATAGCGATGTTTACACATTCGACGACTGCACGATACAGATCAGTAGAACTTCAGTAGGCGATGGAGAGGGTTTTTTAGAAAACATTTTATCAGTATGCGTAATTTTATACGTGCACCCTTGTTTAATACTTCAGTTGCTTAAAAGATACACTGTGAACGCACTAGAGTTGTATTTATGTATACTATGTTTGAGTAATATTTAAAAACTATAGTTTTCTTTTGTAAAATACAAAGAAAATAAATCGATATATTTTATGTATTATAACATTTATATGCATTAATTTTTAATATAATAATAGTAAAAATAGAAGATAAATTATCACTTACCTACTGGCTGCTAAGAAGTATAGTGTATAGTACGTATGATTGATGATTGGAAAAATTTTAAATTTAGAATATTATTTAATTAAATTTTTGACAACTTTTCTTTTTAAACTAAACGATATTGGTCATCATATAATGTTTTAACGTTTAAGTAAAATAAGTATTTTATTCGTTAAAATAGAAAAATAACTTTTTATTGTACATAGAAATCGATTTATTCACTTATTCATAATTTTACTATATACCATACACGTAAAAATAAATGATTTTTTTGAATACATATTTTCATAGAGAAATGCTCACCCACAGATGGGGTAATTATTTTTATTTATTTTTAAAAGTATGATAAATCAAATTAATTAAAATGAATATGTTAATTATTATAACATTAATTTAAAAGTTGACAAAAATAATTATGTATGCCAAAAAATGAATAAATATTTTAAAACAAATTCAGTATCACTTTTGAACTATTTGAAATTGCACATGTGTAAGTTTTATTATTTATTATAATATCAATCAATTTTAGTATCTATAAGTATTAGATAATCGGTGTAAGTTATAAGTAGTATAATATATTGTTATGCTTTCTGCTTTTAGTGACTCTATTGGGTTTTATATAATATTATAGTTAATGTTTTAGTCTAATAATCACATTTCCTATCAATAATTTTCAGTATTTCCAGTGAATTCCCGAAAATAATAATAAATGGAAAATATTAATATGCTACGAAATCAGTATGATTTGATCATGAAATTTCATTAATTACATTAATTTAAAATTTCGAAAATTATAATTTATTTTTTTGATTTTTTAGAAGATATAATTTTTAATAAGAAACCCAAGTATACCCACAAACTGTAACTCGTAATTTTAGAAAACAGTACATTTTAAATAAAAATTAGACATGTCTCCAATCAACTAATATATTACATACTTAATGAGACAACGACTGGTTAAAGCTTTAATTGTTACGCAAACAAGTTGAATTAAGATTTTAACCTTTTATTCTTCATTCAAATTATATTCTTGGAAAAGTTTTACCTGTCAAATTCTCGGTTGACATTTTCAGCAGAGCCTTAAGTTCAGGAAGTTGGATAATAAATCCGTGTATAATAAAATATACATGCATTGTATGATATACTTCTTATTTTTTAAAAAATATTTTTATAATCAATTCATTTATTTACATTAATGTCATATGTGTGTATTTGTTTTTGTGAACTATAGGTGTGTTACCATTTTTTTCTAGTTAAAGGAGTATATAATCGAAAAATTGTTATTTAAATTTTACAATTGATTTACAACTGAACATAGTTTGTTCTTTAAATACGTTATCTAAAATTAATATTACATTACTATGGTAAAATATATTATTATTAATTAGAGTTGTAGCATAAACGAATTTAACCAAATCGATTTTGATATTTTTGTTTTACCCAATTCTATGGATAACAATCTTATAACATAAGTGTTTTTAGTAAATATTTATTTTAGAACTGTGCACAGTCATTTTTAAATGTTTAAAAGTTTTAATTTTATAATGTTATTTTGATTTATTTTTACAGTGAAATATTTTCAAAAATATTGTTTCATAATATTATTCTTGGAAATTAAATTGATTAAAATTTTATGAAAAATAAGTATAACAATAACTTAATAGTTATGCCTCTATTTGGTCTATTTATACAATAATATGAATACCGATTACTTAATATATCCGACAAATTGATATTAATTTTATTTTACATAAAGCTGAATCTGTTGGTACGTATTGTGTTATTTTTGATATAAGTATTTAATAATTTGGCAACGTGATAGTAAATGTTATTTTCTTGTCGATGGGTTGAGTGGTCCGTAACCATTGTTCGTAGATCGAAAAGTACAGAGCTTATAAAAAAAAAAAAACCGCTTTTAAAAATCGACGACCTAAACCCTTTCTCTGGCCATTGTCCGTACTTAAACAAACCGTCTATACTTCTACTGACATGACAACAATAGACGAGGCCGAACGTTGTGCACACAAAAACAGCTGTACAATATGAACACTCAAAAGTGTCGTACTGCGAATATGGTGGACTTTGTAGTTACGCATAACTGACAATATCCACTGTACATTCTATTTTTTTTCGAGTGTTTCATTAAGTAGAACCTATAGTTTTAATGACGTGCTTTATCTTTAAAATACACTATTTTCTTTTATCATTTTTGAGGAAATCGACAACAGCTCTAAACCCTTTTTATACGTAAAATTTTAATATTCAATTTTATTTTAAAGAAACATAATGGATATATTATATTTTTTTAAATGTTAATAATAAAATTGTACATTATAATTTTATGATTTAGTTATATTTTTATTATTAAAATATGGTTAGATTATTATATTATTAAGTTATTTAGTTGCCATAATATATTTTACGCGATACAATAATATGCGGATTGATCAGAATTTTATTTTAAACTGGTTGTACCTTGAGCATTTTTTTTTTTCAATCTATAAACTTAACCAAAATAAGAGTATTTAAATACATATATAATTTTTATCTAGACATTAAATGTTTACATCATGTTTATCATTAATTTGATTCAAAATAAAATTGATCTTGCTTAATAAACTAAGCTGTCTAACACTTTTAGCCTGTCTATTCAAAAATAACTAAAAATATAAACATTTTCAGAATGAAATTTAGTATAAGTATACGTTCTTCTACGTTATACCTGGCTTGCTCTATGACTTTATAATTTAGTCAACAATTTGCGAAACATTATTTGTAAGTAAACAATATTTCCTAAATAAATAATTAGTGTTAAATTTTCACTTTTAAATTTAATATTAAATCTATTGTGATGACTTTTTTTAAATTTTAATAATATTTATGTGTATAATATTATATATAATGAATAAATATCAAATAATAGTAAATATTTATATCATTTAAAAAATATATTATTTTTGTTTTCGATTTTTATTTAATAAATACAGAACTGCCATTAATTTACATTAACGATATAGACAATGATTTTGTATGCTAATAATTTATTTAGGTATATGGTTAATGTCCTGTGACGTAACTAGGTTTTTAAGAGTCTTTGGCATAAAATCTCCTACATTTTACATTACATTTTTAAAATTAACAAAAGATAACTCTTCATTATTTTAGATAGAAAAGTTTAACTATAATGCGAAGTCAATTAATTGGTACAAATCATAAGTATTTAAATGTGTTAAGGAACATTAACATATTTATAAAAAGTATGATAATAATAATAATAATAATTATTATTATTATTATTGTTATTAAATCATTTGACAATAAATATAGAGAAACTAATTTAAACGAAATATACAAAAATTTTGAAAATATTAAGTAAGAAATTAATATAAAAATATTTTTATCATAAGTAAGTACATGTTTTTATCTAGTTAATTTGAATTTTGAGTTTGGGGCCCCGGGGTCCCTGGGACCTAGGCCACTCTATGTTTACGTTATAGCCTTATGTTTATATTAAATAAACATTATAGGTAGTACCTAAATGTGAAAGTGATTCCAAAGTCTTAAATCTAAAATACGTAGGTACGTAAATAATATATGATTAGGTATTTATACAATATACGAATAAATAAAATAATTTCTTTTTGATGTGAAAATATTTATATTTTATACATGTATATTATGAGGATAGAATAATATTTATATATTTTATATGAAAACATATGCGTATGTATGCAAACATGTTTTCATAGTGATTAAAACAAGACATTTATGTATTTTTGTGTTTTTCCTAGTGTTAAACTTCTTCGTGTCCCACGGGATTGCCGAAGTACCTAACGTTGGATTCTGTAACGCACAAAAAATAACCGTCAGATCCCGTCATCTCCTTTTAATCCCTTTGGAAGAAGGGTTGAACCGGTAGAGCGGGCTGCGGATTGGCCTCCGGTTCTACCACCGAATCCCTATTCGCCAATTCCGGACATCCGCTCAATAATTAACAACCCCACCCTCTTTCGTCTCACCGTAAATATCAACCCTGGTCGGGGATGTTTTAACGCACAGTTATGCCAAAGGGTTATATCATTGCATTATCATCGTTTTGCCCTGGTTATTACCGTTATAATTATTATTATTACAAGTTGTTTTAATTTAAAATGAAAATTCGTTTTTGGTACTCCATTATTTTTTACGCCTTCCATTTTAATAAACATAAAAGATTTTTAATATACTGAAATAAAAATAAAACTAGCCTTAACATTTATACATTTGCGATTTTTGAATATTTTGATTATAATATTCTCTAAAATGTTTTATTAGGATTTAAAAATAGGTAACCATTAAAATTTTACATTTTAAATCTTTTATTAAAAAAAAAATAAACAAAAATTTTAAATTGTATATGATTGAACAACAATAAATAAAACAAGATTAATTATTGTTAGTTTTTTGTATATAAATTATATAGATCATAAATAAAATAATAATAACTGACTAAAGTATATTTAGATTTTAATGGATGAATATTATAATATTATTCTGTATTTAAAACCTATTATTATCACATTTTTTATAGTAGTAAAGTGTATCTTATTATTTTCAAGCATTCAATTGAATTTAAAATAAAATGTATGATATATAATACACATACGATAGATTATAGAAGATCCATTTAAAAGTCGTCTCTTGGATCGAAATGTAGAAATAACATACTGATTTAATTTAATGTATTTCAAAGATTTTACAAAGGTTTTAATAACAATTGAAGTGTAATTAAAATAAAATATTTGTATCCTGTCTGTGTCTCTGAATAATATGTAATAAATGTTTTCGTTAATTTATTTTAAATACGCAATCTTAAACATACATATGGTTTTTGAGATGTTTATTCGTAGTCAAAAAATATTTTACTTGATAGATATATTTTTGCCGAGACGATAAAAAGCACAGAAAATTATTATAACTTATAGTAGATTTTAATTTTTAATGTACAATTGAAATTTGATTTTTATTTGTAACACCATATATTAATATATAACAAGTAGATTGTAGATACAACAAGTAGTAGGAACAACAGTTTTGTTCTGAATCTTTTGTAATATCAAATATCTAAGTATTTTATATATTTGTTGTTTTAAATGAATTGTTTTTATAAGGATAAAAAAATTACTAATCATTTGTTTTAAACATTATCGGAATAAACTAAAAGATTGCTACAAAAGCTTTACATATACACCTGCAATAAAATCCATAAAATTGCTATTAAGTACCATATGAAGTTATTTAAGTTAAAAAAAAAATTAATAAATATTTTTAAAATATAGTTATTATTATGATTATGGAATAGCAGTAGTTAATAATATTAATGTTGTATATAATGATAATATTATGTTAACATACTTTTTTATTAAAAGTTTTTCTATTTTTACAAACATCATTACGCTAGTTTTTTACAATATAAATAGATAGATTTTTTCTATGTTAATGGTTATAATTATCAATTTTAGTGAAATCGTAAATGAAAAATCGGTAGGTACTTTGTTTTACAATAATTTTGATGTCTAATAATGTTAAAATATAAAATTGAGATTATGGGCTTTCATATTAATGTTGTTGTTGAAATAAAAAATAAATATGTATTTTAGTATTTATGTATACGTATAATAATATATCTTAATCGAATTGACTGTATGTATTTATTTGCTTAGAATTCAACGGTATTTAACTATCAACACAACGTTAACAAACGGTTTTTTTGAAAATACTTCATTTTATCTAAATTTTTTAAATTTGATTTTAATTAACATAATAATACATAGTCATGGATTATGTTCAGATAAAAATAGACAAATTCTGTTTGGTTATATGTATTATACTACTGTTTTAATTTTTGGCATAAAAATTAGAAAAACTATGAACTTTTATTAAATTTTTCAATAATTATTAACAGCTACACACCAACCTAAAAATAATTATATAGTATTTTTAAAAATTTAACTATTATCGAATTATTGTATAATTTTTTTTATACCAGTTTTTAGCTTAGGTACAGTAAATAAATAAGTAATTAGGTGAATCAATTTTGGTTCTAAGTTGTACTATGTTAAATGTTGCTATTGTCTTTACAACAATATTATATTCTTTGAATACTTGTATTTTTCTTCGTCGTATGATTTATAAGATAGGGCTGAGATAAATACCCATACGTCTTAATCACGTAGAATTAAATATACGTTCAAACAATCATTAACTAACGAATAAAAATTTGTATTTGATAATTATTATTATACCAGTGTATTTAATATTTATTTATAAAACAATTTTCTACATAAAAAGGTTTGAAAGGAACAAACGGTTTCGTATTCAAGTGTTGGTTTTTACGAAATTGGGGGTTGGTTAATCAAGACGGCCGCTGAATGTGTAATTAATTTATTTTACGACCTCCGACATTTTACTAGCCCCCGGGGTACGAAAGAGAAAAGAAAAAAGTACCAAGTTCATTCATTGTCGACAAGACCGCCCTCGTTCACAGAGATCGTAAAGCACACAAGAAACGCCGGTATATTGCTTAAACAATTTTTTTCTTTCTAGCCAAGTTGCTTTTTTTATTGCACAATAAAGAAAACCCTTCCTACGAAGAAAAAAAAAAATAATAATAAGGCAAACAATAAAAACCAAATTATATCCAACTCCATAGCCACACAAATTGCCGCTTGCTTTGTAATTTTTATCAATTATGTTTATACATTACCTAAACATTTTTTCCTTTTACGCTCGTATTGCTTTTAGTCGTAATATTTTATTTCATCATATAAAACTCAAATAAAAACGGTGAGACAGCACTGTAGTTTGTTTTAGTGAAAAAATGGAAATGACCCCTCCGAACGCGGTATTTGTATTTTTTCTTTTCTTTTTTTTTTCAGAGGGGCTAGGTACGTACTATGTTACTATACTCGATATAAATTATAATTATATTAACCACCGAGGGATTTGAACCCCATATGCGAACATTTGTGTGTGTGTTATTTTTATTCGTATATATGTAGGGTTCATTTTTATTCCGCTCAATCTGGTTGATAGCAGGTGGCTTTTGAACAGGTGAGCACCTGCGATCTGAAATTTGCGTGGGCAAACATTACGTGACAGAAGGGCTTGCTGTGTGACGAGTTGTTCAACCCTATGGTCAGTCAATCAAAGGTCACGGTAAAATAGATCGTGTAGAATACTTTACTACAGCGTTTGATGCCATCTAGATCAATTGGTAAATATTTTTTAAATGTATTTTCCATTTATTTTTCGTTTTCTTTCATTCGTAGGTATACAAAGACCTTTATTGGGAAATTTACATTTCTCAATTTACTATTTTCTATGACGTTAGATATTTTGAGATATAGTTTTATTCCATGTTCTACACAAACATTACATTTAATATTATACATTAGCTTAAAGTAGCACCTATAAAATGTTGATATTTTTTTCAATCACGTGTGGCACATGCGTCGTACTCAAACTTAATTCTTATTTGTGTTTTCTTCTAAGCGGTATCGATTTTCTCTTTTCTATACTAATTATAATTTATCCATAAACAATAAAATAATTGATTGCCCTTTGAAACATAATATACATAATTTTGTGATATTTATAGTAGATCTGTGTTATGTTTTTCATTAAACAGTAGTGGCTCTCTCTCTCTATATATATATATATTATTGTATAATGCCATAATGACGTTAATTTTTCACGAATCACTTTTTCATTTTATGTATTCTTTATAATGCGCCATGTTCGAAAACACGAACTGAATTAAATTTGTTTTTTTTGTATAATTTTTTTGAGTTAATTTCTTTATTTCTTAATCAATAATTTTAACACTATTTTTAAGTATATACATAAGTTTATAATACTAAATATTTGGTGTAGATAGATCTATTACAAGTAACAACTTATTAAATCAATAATATTATGTTTAATTTTATCGAGAAAATTAAAATAAATATTTTATTTATTTTCTTTTAGTTATAGCTATCATAATAGAAAATAATAGGAATAATATTGTTTTGTATGTCGTACATTTTATGTAAAATAGTTTAAAAATATTATTTTACCATGCATAAACGATACGATTTTACTTTATAACGAGATATTATGTGGATAATTTATTCATACACATAAATCTTATAATACGTTTTCAAGGTATATGATTCCTTACTTGTCTAATAAATTGATAATAATAATGATCAATCCTGGATTAACAATAATTTTGAATTTATGACTTGAAAATAAATTAAAGTCTTTGAAATACGATACTTAACATGTATATCTCGCGTAATCGTCAGAAATAAAATTACTTGAGAAAGGTCATGGGTATGATGTACGATTTACCTTATACATGTTCCAACTGTAAGGCAGTTTAATTTTTTTTTTTTACAGACCGCTTCATAAAAGTTTTTTGTTACAATTCTCCATAAAAATAAGTTTAACAAAGTTTACAACGTTGTGAATTAAAGTTTATTTTTATGAATACTGTTTACATAATGATATAAAAATGTCAAACAATAATCGACTCAATGGTTAATAATCGAAAGTATAAAATTACAACCAATTATCTGATATATTTTAAATGATGCCTCTGAAATAAGTATACTTACCGTGAACTGCAAAAATAAGATGCAATTTATTTTGCTTGAAAGATTAGCCCTATTGTATACTTTATACTTGATTTATTTCGTAGTATAAATAGAGCTATTTTTTTTATACATTTATCGTTTACTTGATGAAAAAAAATTTCGTTTTACATTCCAACAATAGAAATATCTTAAAGAAATATTAGTATTCATTTAAGAATAAAAACAATGTATTGTTATTTTTTAGTTTTTTATTATGTCTTCCAAAAGATACTGAAAATGTTATCTATATAAGTTGCACTGTTTATAAATTTTATATTTCTGTATTATTTTTTGATTTGATTATTAATTTTATAAGTTTTTTTATTCGTACAAGGGAAACTATGCAATGTAATAACATTTATATTCGTGTATTTTCGAAATTAAAAATTGGTTTTGCAGGAAATAAATATACAAAAATATTCGTCATAACTTGAAATCTATAATATTATTTGTTTGATTATTTAGTGTTTCTGTAGCCAATTAAAAAGTAAAATTGATACCTTATACTCATATAGGAGTTTATGAAAACTTCAAAAATAAATAAATTTATTATATGAGCTAATTTACCGTAAATTAAGATAATAATTGTTATGTAGTTGCATAATATGTCAAATGTTCTGAAAATACGCTAAATACTTACATGTGAAATCGACAAAAACATTTTATTCGATTTTAGTAAAGCTACATTAAAAAATATAATATGTAGGTATTACAATTAACACTGGAATAAACGTAAAATGTTTTATTTTATATTGAATTTTATTTTTTCATCTACAACTAAAAGGATACAATTCATCATAGTCTATTTTACAATGTCTATTTTTACAAAACTACAACTTTACTGTACATATTACCTAACATTACAATAGTCTAAATAAAGAAAAAAAAATACATCTCCGAGTTCGGATTAACAATTTTGGATTAAAATACGTTAGTATCTATACATAGGAGTTGTTGATTACAACATTGATATTATAACAAAAATATGTTGTTTTATTACGTTGTATATAACACAATAATATTGTAAATGTCAAAATTTCACTAGTTAATAACATTTTCTGATAAAGTGTTAGGGTTCTCGGAGAAAGAAACTGCCGAGTCATGTTAGTGCTTGTTTTGACAAATGATTTCAACAGTTTTTCCATGGGGACGCGGGGAGGGGGAAAGACCGTTACGAAAACGGGAAGTCTATTAATAAATTTAATTTTAATTGAACATCAATCTTTTAATGTAGTGAATGTAACAAGTAAAATAATATTTTCTGAAAATTACAGATTTATTTTAAATGTATTTTTTTTGTTTATGTTTACACATGATTGAAAAAAAAATACTAAATAATATAATTAAAATTAAAAAAAAAAAAAACCATCATCATAAATGAATAGTTATTAAAAATTATATTGCACATTTCCATTCTCTTATTACTCTACAGAGAAGAACACAATTTCGATGAAAATTACGAATTTCAATAATTTATTTACATATATACCTAATATAGATAACTATATCGATCGAATGTATGTACAGTTTTGATGTCCTGATAGTAGTATTTACAACAAAATGATATTCGCATGTTAGCGCAGTGAGACAATAATTTATTATTTAAACGTTGTTTGTACATGCAATTTGTGAATAACATATTAACATATGTGTAATTAAAATCGAATGAAAATATATACACGATGTCTATCCGCGTAATGTTGATAATTATAATCCATTGAGTAGGCAAGTACACTGGTAATATTTTCATAAGTTTGATTAAATTACTTCAAAAATGAATGATCACTATCAACATTTTTTGCTAAATTCATTTATAAAGCTTATACGAACGTAGTATTTTGTATTTATGATTTGTCAATATATTGTACTTTAAAAACAATTAGATAGGTACTACACTTAAGATACGAGAAATAAAATAACTATCTTAACAGCAAATTTAATAATATTGTTAGTATTTCATGTTTGTGTGATCAACTGTTTAAAATAAAATAAAATAATTAAATTATAACATAAAGGAATTTCTATATATACCTAGTTAAAATATAATGATATAATATTTTCGTTGTGGCTAAATATCTCGATCTAAACATAGCTTTATAACTTTTAAATAAAATAATTTACGTTTTAATAATATAATGTATAAATATTGGTAATTATAAATCTTCGATGTTATATTTATATTTTTGGCTTGTAATATTGTTATTATTTTTTATTTTAAATAAAGATTGTTATTTTTAAAAGATAACGTTAGCACATTATTAATTTTTTTTTTCGTTTGTCAGGAACAATTCGTTGATATTTTTTATTTTAGCCAGTGTGACTTGAGTTAGACAAAATAAAGAAACACAATATTAATGACTACTTTAACTATAGCGTCAAAAATATTGTATTTAAAGAATATAAAAAAAATATTGAGAACCAAATTATAAAAAAGCCAATGTATAATATTAACGTGATAGATGTTTTTCATAAAAATATTTAAAGAATTTGTTAAAACATAAAACTACAAAACAAGGAATTTCCATAGAACTTTTACAACGATATATTGTGTTATTATATTTTATAAATTGTAATGAAGATTAAAAAATGTTTAATGAACATAATTTTAAATACTTTGAACGCAATTCATACGTGTTATGTTTTATCATTAATCTGTTAAATCAATCGGAAATAAATATATTAAAACATTATTTCTATTTTAGATAATAATTGGAAATTTAAAAGTTATACATTTACATAATGAATTTATTATTTTACTCGCTTAAGGAATGCTTGATAATTATTCAATTTAATTAATGCATATAATCTGAACCGACGGTAATTTGTTTCAACAAAATTAATTTGTATTTTATTCCTTTAAAAATCACACACTATTTTGTGTAACTATTATAAGAGTATGTTTTAATAAGTATCGTATCATGTGGTATTTTGTATCTAAAATTAAAATGTGTTGTAGATTTATTATGTAATACTTACCTATAATATCTATAATATGTTTTATGTATCTACCCATACAAGTAACAAGTTGTATATATATATAATTATATATATTTACTGGCTTTGAATATTTGTAATTGATTGTTACTGATCTAACTTCAACTAGGTATACAATTATTTGCTACTGAAAAAGATATTCGACTGGAGAGGTATACATTATCTATTATGCGTTAAATATTAAATTTTTATAAAATAACGCTAGTTAAAAAATACGTGCATCCAAAACAGAGGCTTTAGTTTTAAATTTATCTTAAATACCAACATATATCATCTATAAGTCGCATGATCACATTTGTATAGATATTTGTGTTTTTAGGAACATATATTAAAATAAGTGGCATTTATATCGTACACAAAAAGCAGATTTAAATTTGTACATTAGATTTCCTAACATAATAATTACATATAATTAATAAATGAAACTATCATGGACGTTTTATAAAATAAAACGCACAACATAGAGAGAAAAAAAAAGTTGAATCAAAACCATCTGAAACTTTTACTAAAAGACAGAGTGAGAGAGATGCAATGTTTGAAGTGATTTTTATTTGAGACGATTGACCCAAAATCCCATATTGTTTGAGCGAAATTTATTTTGGGCACCTAGTAGGTAAGTCTATTATGCTTATCTTTCTAATTTTAGAATTACACAACAATCTGAGATTAGCTGAGCACGTCATTATTACCATACAATTTTTTGACTTATAAACCAAAATTGATCATCTTATAAAGTTATACTTGACTTTGGGCAGTAGGTATACACAGCAGACAGAAAGATAAATTTGCTTAAATAATGTATGATCTACTTAGATAAATTTCGGGTGATTCGCCCAAATCAACGACATCCTGTATTTGACAAGTTGGTCGTCCAAACTCATTTATATTATATATATATTAATTATATACACAACTATTGTTTTATATAGACGATAATAAATTTATGTTATTATTATTATTAATAATAATAGCAATGTCTATTATCTTTATATAGAAACGATTATTTCCGGTTAATGCGACTAAAATGAGCACGTGTCTTAGGAAGGGATTCAAGTGTAGTGACGGATGGCAGCGGCGGCACGATATCCCGTCATCAGTGTTGGGCCGCAAACTTCATACGCTTTTGCTTTTGCCTCTGGTTGCAAAACCACACTCTGACCACGTTCTTTTTCAGGTCGAGCTTTTCCGCTATGGCCGCGATCTTCTCGCCCGACGGCCGCGGCTGCACGGCAAAGTACGCTTCCAGCGACCGTTTCTCAGGCGCCGCGATTGACGTGCGCTTTCGTTTCTTCTCACCGGCCGGAAGCACGCTCGGTGCGTCCGGGTCGCGGCGCTTGTTCTTGGCCTGCGCTTCCGCCTCTTCCAGCCACGCTTGCAGGATGGGCTTGAGTGCGATCATGTTGTTATGCGACAACGTCAGCGACTCGAACCGGCATATGGTGCTTTGGGATAGAGCTCCGACGCCCGGTAGTTTAAGGTTGGCCAGTGCCTTACCTACGTCCGCCTGGGTTACGCCCAGCTTGATCCGCCGTTGCTTGAACCGCTCGGCAAACGCTTCAAGCTCGCGAGGATCGGTATCGGTGTCGGGGTGCTGGAGCCCGGCACCTCCGCCGGCGCCGATCATTCCGGCTGCCGCGGCCGCCGCTGCAGCTGCCGCCGCCGCATGATGATGATGGTGGTGATGGTGGTGATGGGGGTGACCGTTCGGACCGGCACCCGAGTGTGAGTGGTGGTGATGGTGGCTGCTCATCATGCCTGCACCGTAGACGCCAGGATGGAGCGGACCGTGGCCGGACCCGTCCGACATCGGCGTCAGTGTAGTCATGGTCGACGACGATATGGGTTCTAGAAGGTCAAGGCCCTCCATACCGGGGTGCATCTGAAAACAAATTGTAAAACGTATGTCGGTAAAAACGATAATAGGAAATAGGTGTGAGCACGATTAGTTAAACAAAGAAATATTTTGATTTCATGCTACGAGATCAGTGCGCATTTATATGTGTTAAATCTAACGATTAACAGATAGTTGATACATCAATTGTTTTTATATGTATCTTGAGTATTGATTATTTTATTATTGTTTTATAGAGTGAGCAAAAATATTTACTTCCCTTTGTATAATATTCGTACTCGGTAAATGCCTTCAATTAATTAAGGTGTTTTTTTTTCTTAATATTGAAATATTTTGATTAAAAATTATTTAATTGAAAATTTTTTGATGAGAACTAAAATTATTACTGCCAAAAATCGAGTGGAAAATTATTATATTATATGAATTGATATATATCACTATTATGGAATTGGTGGTGCCTATATATTTGCAAATATTCTGCGGTAAATAATTTCAGGGTAAAAAAATAATTTAATTTAGCCATTATTAAGCAAGGTGTAAATACTGAAAACTAAGTATAAATATCGTATGAAACATTATCATGTTTAGAGCCTTCATGTATGAAGTAAAACACGAGAAGAAGTCAAGAAATAGAACAGGGTAAATAATGCAGGTTTAATTAAAAAAATAAATAACAAAATTAATTATATTGTCTAAAGATTACAGGGAAATCACTTGGAACTATAATCGTTAACAATAACGATTTTGAATAGATTGAGTATTTTTAATACATTGAATCACACCTGTAACCAAACCAATATAGATGAGAGATCAACATAAAACTGTTCATTTAGACAATCTACAGAGAACGCATTTTATGGTCCAAATAATAAAGACCAGGCTGGCTGTAGAATACTATAGTTTATATCCATATGAAATGTACGTAATAATTTTAATTTAATTTAAATTGTATAACGATCATGAAATAATCATAATTATAAATATAATACACTGGACAATGATCTGATACACCTACTAAGTCTAATAATAAAATATGGTAGACAGTTAACATATTAGGCATCAAGTGCATGTTGTAAACGTACACTATTTGAGATTAACGCAGCACAGTTACCTGGGTGCCACTTATCATCATTTAATCGAAGCCGAATGATCCTATACCGGGAATCAATTTTTGAGTCGACTTGGGATTGGTCAGTTTTGATCTAGGAATATAATATTTGTTTACTTAAATCTCCTATAAATCTGAGTGACCCATAACGGTTTAAACGTGGACAGGCGTTTACATTTTTGCTAAAATTGATCTTTCCGAGTTTTCGTCTTGAAAAACTTCAGTTTTTTAAATTTAGTTAACCCCTCATTATAAAACATATGTAGAGTTATTGATAATTGACAATAATTTTAAATATAACACAAACATTTATTGCCTACTATTGGATGTGTTATTTCTTATATTTATAATCAATTTATTTTTAAATATTTGGGTTAAATTTTAAGTCAATTAAAACAGTAAATATAGATTTATAGTATAAACAGATAATAATATCAAAAATGTCTTCTTGTATAGTTAAATTCGCATGATTTATGTAAAAGTTTTAAGTTTCAACTAACCTAACTTTCACGAGATGTTTCCTGAATAACACTTTAAAGTAAAAGGTACTTAAACTCGAACATCTAAAAAATAGTTGTTGGACTCAATTTAATATTACCGATTATTATATAGCCATATATTGGTACCTACATATATTGCGTACTGCGATAAACGCATAGTAGTAATTATATTTATTGTACTTCCGTGTATATATATATATTATATTATATAGAGCACGCCCGTAAAATCCGATGATAATGTATGCGGTGTTAAATTTATGGTGAACATTCTCGGTGCGTGTGTGTGTATTGCGTTTGTGTTGTGCGTGAAACTAATTTTAATCAAGATTGAAACCCTCGGTGGTGGCTCTACGAATTCAGTGTGCGAATATTATGATATAGGGGAGAGATTATCGGTTTGGCGATGATGGCGCCCCGCAACCGCTTTACAATGAGTTTGAGCGCGTTATTGCAATACGTGGGAACATACATATACAACGTATATGTTTTTGTGCAATATACTATAGCTGATCGTGCACGGAGTTGTCAGTGAAAAATTAAATAACGCTAGTAGATTTAATTTATCTTAAACTCCATTGAATTTAAACAACACTTCATATTCTTCACACAGTCCTTTGGGTAGATTTTAAATAATCTAGAAGTAAATGTCTAAAATTATAAGTACTTTATTATAATAATTTTTTTATTTTCTGAAACCGATTGCAATAATTTATAGAGGAAAAAAAATATTCGTTTTTCGTGAGTCAGAAAATTCCTGCACAAGCCCCTCTTTTAAATGCAAAATTTTATAAATTATATTCAAGAGGATGATTGTCTTTGGGTATAGGATTACTTTTTATCAACACCAAATACAACATAACATACCAAATTTCAGAACCACGAGTGCGATAGACTTGGCTGTGAATCGTTTTTAACACACACACCACACAAACATGAAACATTGCCTTTTATTTGTATGGATATGTGCAGTCGGGCTATTGGTACCTACGAAATGTGTAGCACAAAAAAAAAAAATATATATATATAATAACAACAAATACGTGATGCGATTGTCGAATAAATAAAACGAAAAGGCAGTGGTGGCGGTATTATGTATATATTATAGCACAAACATTCGCGTACAGGATCGGTAAAAGTGTGGGAATTTGCATTTTATACGGCTCACGCGTATGTGAACGGCATATGTGTGTACAAAATATAAAGAAAAAAAGCGACGAGCGTACGTCACGGGAATTCCACATCGAGGGAGTAGTGCATGTTGTTGGTGGTGGCGAGGGTTGTTCACCACGCGTGAATCCGACGGGGAGAAATTGTCACTGGCGAGTATATATATGTATATATATATATATATATATATATCTGTGTGTATGTGTGTGTGTGGAGGTAAACCTATATACAGTACAGGCATAGGTATACACACACACACGCACACTACATACCTACTGTATTACCACTGCAGTGTATGGTACACCTACTATTGTATCGCATATATGCCTATATATTATACGTATATGTAAAAGTGTTACACATATAATACACGCGTTGCAGGATGTGGGGTCGCGTGTGTCACGCGTATGTGCATACATACATACATACGTATATACGTATATATATATATATATGTATAGATATAGATTAGAGTATTCGTCGGGGTCGACGGCGAGAGATATAGTTTGGCGGGACGAGTAACGTGAAGTACATAACGGTGAGGGGTCGAAAGGGATGAAACGGCAAACGCAATCGAATGAATAATTGATTTGGATTGTTATTATACACACGCACACGTACACACACACATACGTTCTCTTTCTCAATATACCATCGTCGAGTACACACGCACATATACACACATACACACAACTTACTTGGCCCTTGTCGTCGCCGTTTACCCCTTTCGATTGGTTACAACGACAACGTAGACGACGAGGAGTATATTATTATTATTATTATTATTATTATTATTTACACACATACACACACATACATATTACACTCAAACAGTGCTCGTTCCTGTAATGAGGTAATCGGCCGCGTACACACAAACGCGACGGTCATATTATGCGCACGCCGCACCCTCCCCACGCGACGGTTAGTCACAGTAGTGCAGTCCCCGCGCGACGTATATTTCATCATTAACTCGGTCTCTCGTCTCCCTCTGGCGTAGTAGTATACCCTTCATCTGTTGTGGCACACGCACGCGTAAACACCTATATACGAGTATTGCTGCTTCTGATGCTGTATAGTGAGATGGAGAGCAAGAGAAACAGAGAAAGGCGTAGAGAGAGAGAGGAGGAAGTAGATAACGTGAGGAGTATTCCGCTGGGAACGCGAGTCCGTGTGTTTTTTGGAGGGCGGTAGCGGAAATATACGAGCAAAAGTTAATGGATCGACAACTTTGACGAAGTGCTTCGGAGGAAAAATATTTTCGAGCGATGAGGGACGAACCACGACGACAACGCCGTTTGTGTTATAATATTCACCGATATACATTCTGCCCTTCCGCGTGAAAATGTATATTTTATTGATACCCACTCTTACGTACGTTTTGTTATTTATACAATATAACCAATAGCCTATACGAGTGTATAATATATATAGTTATAATAAGAGGAATAACTGTGTGTTAAGTATAACTGTGTGGGTGTGCTTATGTCTACGAATTTTCACGAGACGTAGATTTACACTGTCCGACTCGTTAGGTGAATTGTACACCGAGGGAAAAACGAAATTGTTGAGTCCTGTGTTCAAAAATGTTGAGTCTTATTTAAGAAATACCATTTTATTATTTTAACTTTGCTCATGCCCTTATTAACGATTTTTAATAGTATCTAAAATTACCAAAATGTATGATGCATATAGTTAGATTAAAGTTGAAAAGATTTTGCAGAACTAAAGATTTTGAGTTTAAAAACCTAATAATTTCTTCAAATTACTTTAAGTATCTAGTACCAGTTAAAATAATATATTTTTTTATAGAACTCTTAAAGTTTGTAATAAAAAGATATAGAGCATATAAATAATTTACGTGCCATTAAAATCCAACGAAATATGGCAATAAAATCAAATATGGCATAATAATATGGATAGTTATAAGGGTTATTTAGAGGAAAAAAATAACATAAACTATTTATCTAGACTATTAAATAATACTTAAATATATAACGATGTATATAATACGTGTTAAATATCAACATAATATATTATATATATAAGTGTAAAAATAACCTATAAACAATTTTTAAACTCAAATAAAATATTTTTAAACATAGATTATGTCATTAATTATCATTTAAATAATCATTGGTTTATAATGTGTTATGGTAAAAATTAAAAGTGTAAAAAGTTTCAATCGTTTAGTTTTATTATTTGTAACTTTTATGATTTTTATATTTTTGAAAGAAAAAAATGTATACATCTTTTACATTATTTTTAATTTATACGAAAATAAATATAAATACAATAGTTAATCAAAGAAATAATAATAAAATATAAAGCTATTTATCAATTTTAGAATTAAATATTTTTTAATTCTTAACGTAAGTCAGTATAAATCATATCAATTTAAAAGTTTAGGGATATATAATAAATAATATATTAAATTAAAAATGCTCTATGTTTGAAAGAAAAAAACCAATAAATCATAAATGTCTTATAATATAATACTATAATAATAAATTACTTTAAAATATAAAAAAGATGAAGTTTTGAAAAGTTTATGAATTACCTATCAATTATTTAAATTTCAATATTAAAATTAAAATTACATTTGAGTAGCCTCGACGTCTTGTTTAATAATAAATGTTTAAGTTTATGTTATTTAGTGTGGAATTTTCTATAACCCATAAACTTGGTTTTAACTAGTTTAATTAAATGTATTTACCTGGTGACCTCGATGGTTGGATTGGCTACCTGAGTGTCCACCGGACATTCCATGATGGTGGTGGTATGATGACATAACGTCGTGCTTGAGCTGAGAGAGCGGTCCAGGTGATCCAGTGGATCCAGGCCCCAATGATCCATTGCCTTGGCCTCCACCATTGCCATTACCAGGTCCCGGTGATTGATGGTTATGATGATGGTGATGCTTTCCCATATCCACAGCAGCAAGCACTTCAGCTCTACTGAGTAGACCATCATTGAGACCACCAAATAAGTCACCCTGTATAAAATAAATATTTTTAAAAATTAACTTTATGCGGTATGATGATTATTTTTGTTTAATTTTAAAGAATTAAATTTGTTTTTAATAAATAGAGAGAATAATTATTTGAGCAACATTTTCTTTGACGTGCAAAATGTGGAGAAGACGGTCAACAACTTCCCATACTTGAATATTAATGAAGAATGTCTATCCTTAGTCTTAAGCGGCTACGTTTTCTCACTAAGCGTGGAATAAATGCTGTACTGCGTGTAAAAGTTTTTTGTAAAGATAAAATTCACAGTGGACTTATGACGCCCAAGATAAGAAGTATGGAATTTACTGAAGACGTCAACGAGTATATAGAGTTTACTTACTAGGGTTTTTTTTTGGGGTGTGTGACAAGTGCTTCTGGACTTTAGAGACGAGTCGTCAATTATTTATGAGCTATCCCATTACTCTCTCATTCTTTTACATGGTCATTGAAAAAATGAAAAAGTATTATAAAAAATAACATGAATAACTACTGTGAAAAATAGATGGATTTTAATTATAATAATGTATACAAAAATATGAAAAATATATCCATTAAAAAGGTAATATAATATAGGAATAATAATAATCCGTATTAGGTACATAGACAATTATTGGATACTTTTTTATTTCACTCACTTCAACGAAAAATAGTGATGAAATATTATTATTATTTTGAAGTGATACTGAATTAACACAATTGAAAAATTACTTTGATCAGTGATTTACTACATGTATGCATAAAATAGATTTTAAAAATACTATAATAATAATTTTATAATTGAATTATAACGAAAAAATCAAAATGGGTTTAGCACTAATGCTACTTATTTCCAATTTATCAATAGAGTAAAATATTTTTTATGCTCAGAAAAACTACCCAGAGAATAAAAAAAGAACCTCCGTTAGTTCTATAAAGTACATTGTAAATAACATTTATTCTCTGAAATGTTGTCATGGACGTTAAGATGCACTCAAATAACAGATATCTAAAAGAGTGATCCTTTACTTGAAATATATAAAATCCTATCTATACTATTTTCGAATAATTTTTATAGATTATGAAACATTATACTTGGAATAAATCATAATATTTAATTTTAGTTTATTTTTCTAATTCGAAAGTAGTTGGATATTGTTTCATTAGTCAATGACATTAAAGATGTTAATGGAATTTTTAAATTATTATATTATGATCTAATAAAAGGTAAAGTGCAATACGAGTTAAATTATTTGTTTTCATATTTTCTATAAAACGAGTAAAAATAAAAATGGATTTATTACAATTTGTATGGAATAAAAATACTTAATAGTGTTTTAAACGTCTTAAAAGACTTTTTCTGGGCTAAAATAATATATATATAAATGACAAAAACTATTATAAACTATTTTATAGTTTATTATACGAGTATACTCATATAAAAACGTTAATTTAATTTTAGGTAAGAAAATAAAAATAATTATTGTTTTGATTACTTATTAAAAAAAGTAATTGGCTTATTAGTATAACAAATGTGTACTGTGATAGAAAAAAATAACAATTAAGTAGTTAATGATATAAAAAACTGATATTTAATTTTTTGTTTTATATTTACGTTTAATTTAATATTATAATTGAATCGATTCGTTAAAAACGTTAGTTTTGATTTCGTTGCATGTGTGTTAATTTTTACGAAAACAATTATGCCGGAAAGTATTGTAATACAAGAGGGGATATTGCGACAGATTATTTATACAATTTTAGGTGAGGATTAAGTATAAGTATTATTGTATTAAGTATATTGTTATAAATTACATTTCAAACGTCGTTTCCTTCTAAATCCCATGTTCCCTTTAAAGCTTTATTGGCCAATGCAATTATAAATATATTTATACCTATTCTTTAAGTATTACGTTTTTCATTAGTAATTAATATAATTACTATTAAAAAATGTAGAAAAAAAACGTAAAATTACCCATTAATAAACCTCCACAATTTCTAAAAATGTTTAATTATAATTAAATATTTGTCATATTTTTAAGAATCTATCTCAAAAACTCGTATAATTCAACTATTACCGATGCACGTCCTAGACATTTACTTTAATAAAATTATTAAATTCATTAAAATGTTGTTTATTGTAATATTATGACATAAAAAATTCTCTGTAGCGCATTTTATTTTCGTTTATATTAAAAGTTTTAACGTATTTATGTAACGAATACTCAATATGACATTTTATATTATTCCAGGTAATGTATGTACAAAAGTTATTAAAATCGAAAATTATAAAGTTTTTTGATTGTATATGTTAAAGTGTCTTGGTGTTCTTTAACGATTGGCATGTGTTTGGAGTGGACGTGGTACGATGATGACGTGAAAACTAAACACAATTTGGGTGTATCGGAAAGCACGATAAAAACTCTCATGTACGTAGGGGTAATCATCAGCGCTGGACCGGCGGCGCTCATCGCATCGATGCAGAAAAAACTCAGAGAGGTGCTAATCATCGGGATATTTTTAACGCTCTGCGGGTCAATTATATTTATGGCGTTTTCGATCAGCGCATTGCTCACACTTATTACTGGACGAATCCTGCACGGTATGGGTGCTGGGATCGTGTGCGTCGTCGTGCCCAATTACTCAGCAGAAATCACTGAGCCGAAGTATAGAGGTGAACGTTAATGATAGGTAATAATTTTATTAGGGCTAGGATTTCTAAGCATTAGTATATTTTTATTATCAGTAAATTTAATTTGTTTAATCCATGTACATTGGTTGACGGTTATAACCACGATTTGGTTCATATCGTAGAATTTAATAGAACAGTTTTTTCCTTTCATATTTTTATCAAAATGCGTATAACTGCACGTGTAGAGTTTTTAAGACGCGATATGAAAAACGAGCGTAAAATCATATTTGTCTTGTTAGTACCTATCTGTAATTGTTGTTGTAAATATACTATTTATGAACTATTGTGGTCGATCATATCTTAAAAAAGATAAAATTCTATTTTAATATAGGCTTGTTAACTATGTGGGGTTATTAATTTAATAATCGTTGGTATAACACATTTTTCAATGTAGGAAAAACATTTTATATTTTTGTGTGACATTCAGTGTAACTGTAACATTTATATTGGTAAACGATTTAGAAGAATGCCCAAAGTTCGAAGTGAAGGTGCTTAGTTATGAAAATGTATTTAAAAACTATTTAGTGAAGTTTGCCAAACTAATGGTAAAATACTTCATTTATTATTTATTTATTTGCAATCAATTTTCGCATAAAAACTATTTGATGATTTATAGAATTTAAAATATTTTTAAAAAAAATCTACACATTTATCATTTTATATTGCATACCTACCTATATAAATCCTAGCCCTAAAAATAATAATAATAACACGTGTTTTATGGAGTCTACATTTAATGTTATTGTGTGTTACATTTTAAATCATATGTGTTCTATGACATGTATTATGCGACACAAAAGGGTCAAGTAAAAAACGCTTTGTAATATCCACCTGAAGTACTTCCGCGTAAATGATAAACCCATTTAAAATTTTAAATACACTTTTTATTGTTTGTTCGATATTGGTTTAAGCTATTAAATTATATGAGTGACCATAATTTTTGCTATTCATATCACAAGAATATTAATATAAATTAAGATTACATCCATGAGTGTTGAAAAATTAAAAAAAAAATCTAAGCTTTTATAGAGATGAACGTTTTAAAGTTATAGGTATATACACAGATTGAATCATTGATAACAGTAAGCATAACTTTATAGTCTAAACTTCTAAGTATATTAACATATTTATTATATTTTACCTAGGTTAGCACTTGTAATTTGAACTATATGTTCTAGATTATGAACATTATTTTTTTATTATTTTTTTAGCAATTGTTTATGAATTATGATAAACATATTCATTATAATTACTAATTTTTTTTTGGTCGTTTAATTAAAAATTATAAATAGCAGATTATAAATTAATGTTTATCATTGTATTTAGACGTGCTAATTGGTTTACATCATGTACACTTGTTGAGTGGTATGATTTTGTCACACATTATCGACGAGTATTGTATGTATTCATATGTGAATATGGGAATTGTAGCTATGGCAATTTTAAACTTGATAGCATTATGTGCCATTAACGACCCACCATATTTCCAAACGATATTTTATGAAAAGCTGAAAAAGAGTGAATTAGAATGTAAACGCATTAATGTATCGAGCAATAGTTGTCACAACGTAAAAAAAAAGTTGCAATAACAAAATATTATGATTTCCGTGGATCATTGTGGTATTGTATTATGAACAAATGTATATTTATCGTTTCAGATTTTAAGAAAACGTGACATCGACAAAACAATGCATGTGTTTTCGATTTTTACGAAAAAACAATATTTTTATCCTTTGTTAATTAACATCTGTTTAATAAGTATTCAACAGTTTGGTGGTAACATTTCATTGTTATATAAATTACAATGTGCATACGGAGGACCACCATTAAATAAAAAAATGTCAAACGTGACTGGTATCTTAGTTCTCCAAGTATTAACACCTTGCTACTGTTCGTTATCACTTATCATGCATTATAAATAATAAAATGCACAAAATTTAGTATATTTTATGGGTAAATAGAAATAGTAGCGCATGTATACTATCGAATGTCAAGCATATTATGGTTATTACTTATTTCACTATTGGTTAGTAGAAACTTTCAGACATTTTATTTATCGTTCAATTGCCGGCTGGAGATTTTGTCGATCGGATACCACCCTAACTAATAGAACAGTAGACTGTATAGTCTCGGGACCTTTCAAAGATATCTTAATCCTGATTAGGAGTTCATACAAGAAGTTTTACGGAGTTTCAATATAGGAGCTCCCTTGGCAATTATTTGTGTTATTAGAACACTTCTATCGATTGCAGCAAGGTTAACTCAACCTTTATTTTCTTTGGGGGTGGGGGAGGGATATTATGTTCACATACATCAATAAAAATATATTTTAATTTTATAATTTATTACAATAATATAACAAAAGTTTATGGATTAATATATTATTTTATATTGATAATATTCTCTCCTATAATATAATATATAATATAAGATGAATATCAAAACACAAAAAAAGGTTTAAAAATATGTAATCTAATGTATTATTTTTTTTTTTTGATTCAATGAAAATCTAATTTTTTTCATTAAATCATAATATAAATATTATTTTTTTATCTTATTTTATTTTAAACGTTATGTGTATTTATTGTATGTTAAAAAAAGTGTTATTTTGTTTTACATTTTTTTAGCTCGTTTCATCAAGTTTTTGTTTATTAAGTCTCAGAATTTTAAAAAAGAAATATATATTAATCATCTCAGGACTTGGCATGGCAATCACCTTAATTTTGATGAATGGCAAATACTATATGCAAATTATAGATACGTTGTGGTTACCTAATTTAATCGTTATCTATATTATTTTTTATTCGATTGGATATGGTCCAATGCCATGGATTTTGATGCCTCAAATATGTCCAAGATATGTAAGTTATGAATTTAAAATTTAGTTTTTTTATGCGTATAATGCATATATAATACTATTTTTAGACCATTTTCCATGGATTTAATTTGAATAATGCATCATACTTTACAATTATTAATTTCTCAATTTAAAATTAATTACTTTATATAGGTACATAATTATTAGATTAGTTTAATATCTCATGAGAAATAAATTTATTTGTTAATATGAAATAATATCGCATTGGTTTTTAATTCAGTTTTATTTACCTATATTTTTTTAGACGAAATTGTGGACATCTGGTGTCATTGTAAGTCTATACGCTTTTTTGAATTTAATCATTAATCAACCGTTTATCGACATTATAAGATATATGATATATATGTTAAGTGGAGTGGATATATTTTTATTGATTTTCACTGTTGTAAGTGTTATTAGTATAATATTTGCGTGTTTGTTCACACCAAAAATAAAAGACCGTATTTCGTCATAAAATGTGTACGTTTTATCATTTAAGATTACAGATAAAAATAAACAAATTTTCCTACTTTTTTTTTTTATTTTAAGTTAGTAGTGTTTAATTTAGAAGGTTTACAAAGCTGTAAAAAGCTTTTAAAAAGGTCTTGACTTGGCAAAAAACCTCTCTACATTGTGATAAAGTTTGTAGATTTTGTACAACCATAATATAAAAACGGTAAAAATGCATAAGATCTCCGAAAAATATGAGATGTTAAAATATAAGAAAAAGTACACTTTTTAGATTATTTATCATTAATTTTCTGAATTCTACAAATACATCTTTTATGATAAGTGTATTAAACTAATAGTTAATACTATTATGTTATATATATTTTTAAAATCAGTAATACAATAACTTTATCTAAATAGTCTATGAAAAATACTGATTGCTATGAAATACCATTTTTCACACATATTATAATGAATAACTAATTATTAACAATATAAAAATATTGAAAAGTTAGAAAACAATGATATTCAAAGAATACAATTGAATAATTTTTTTAGAAAATACACAATTTATATTTGAATCGGTGAAAAAAAAAGTCACGACGTATATAAATGTGGAATATGATAATGCTCAGTATGCTTTTACGAGTACAAATTTTATAATATTCACTAAATTCAAAAATAAAGTGTGAGCTAAGTATGGACATATCTACGTTCATATTTTGTTTTAAACCCAAAATTAAATATCAAAAATAAATAATTCTTTTATATTATCATGATGGAAATTCATAGAATGATTTCATGTCATCGTAAACCTGAATTTCTGTAAATAATGGAGGGGGGGGGGGGGGTATTTCTAAGGTCTAGGATAATTTACACTTCCATTTCCCACAAATAAATTTATTTTACGATAATAAAAACCAAAAAATAATTTAAGCAATTAATTGTTTCTAAGTATATTGAAATTATATGAGTACATATATTATATAACCAAATATTTTCATTAAAATTAACAATTAAAAAAAAAAAAATTTTATCTTGAAATAATACATTTTTATGAAAACTTTTGTTATTAACTCAAATTGAAATACATAACAAATTTACTTTAACAATGTACAGATTCTTGAATACTAACCGCGAGACGATAAATATTTTGCATTAACCCTTTTGGTTGCCTGTCGGGATGTCAAGTGTTTATTAATATTCGCCCTTTCGACCCCCGCGTCGGCTACATCACGAGATGGTTCCCTTGCAAACTGTTCGCATAATGAGAAAATTACATGTTTCCATAAACCATAACTATATACGAGGTAAACCGCAACGACTTTATGAATAGGTACCATCAGAACAATATTATCTAACTATAAATTATTATATAATTTTAACATGCTTTTATAATAACCATGGTGGTTTCTGATTTTGGATTATAGGCTATAATATCAAAAAAAGCGAAAAAAAAATAACGAAATCAAAAATAGAGAAAAAATATTACTGTGATAAGTATAGTAAAAAAATATTCACAAAACCATAATATTACATTTGTAGGGTTAAGTTATTATTGATACCTTTTAAATAATTAATATTTTTGTAAGTATTGTAAGATAAGATTAGATAATGTATTTTTTCTGAATAATTTTCATAATTTTTTTTTTTTTTTTAATGTTTTTTTTACACTAGCAATAGACTGTTTTTATTTAATGTTCTTTAAATGTTGCTGATCTTTCAACACATCGATAAATGCTCAAAATGTTGGATGATTTAATAATTTCCATAACTCAAAAATATAATTCAAATAGAATAATAAGCACAATACTTGATTGTGACGTTCCAACGCCGTATAAAACTAATTGATGTTCATATCATATTAGGTATGCGCGAGGTATATTATATTATTCACAATAAAAGCGATAACGGATACTACTTCGAGTCACAATGATAATGACAGACTAATTAACTTATTTATAGTTTTTCCCTATTCCCTGTTCACTATTTACTCTAAAACAAGAGTTTTCCTCTAATAATTTATTATTTTTTGCTACAATTTAGTATCGTTATTTTTGTTTTCGATACTTTTTTTAATTCGTAATTTTTTTGTAATTTTTTTTTATCGCTTTTTTGACCGGTCACCTTAATTTTGATCTGATGGGTGCGCAATGTTTTATTTTTTTTTCATTAAATATTGGGGATGTGTATTGTTTTAATTTGTATATTAACACCAACATTGATGGAAATTATTTTATTTTAAATAATTTTCTAGGCACTTTAAAATATAGGTAAGTATAAACCGTCAATCGGTATCGATTGAACTCTCGGTGTGTGGCAAAATAGAGTTGTAGGGTAAAAGCGTGGCGATAGGCGCTATTCATGAAATATTTATGATTCGCTTGATCGTGCTTTTTTACCTCCACGATCGGTCTTAAAGAAAAGTGTTTTATAAACAACTATATATAAATCATCACCTCGATTTTTCACACACATACAATATTAGTTTTAACTCGTGGTGTAAATGCGTAATTGTGTTATAGCAGTATTATATTTATTTGTGAAATAAAAATAGATACATAAAAAATCGATACACGTTAATATAGATTGCAAGTACTTCATTATTATATGATTAATGAATTCTGTATTGTTAGCATACTTTTTAATAGGTTTATTTATTGTTTTATTTTATTTGTCATGAGTTTTGCTAACAATGATACTAATAATAGTCATAACATAATATATATATAAAAAGTTTTATTCTTATGACATTTAATGAATATTAACAGTGCGTATTAATATTGTAATAAAATATCAAATAATATTGAGCTCTTAACGGTTTGATAATAAATTAATTTTCAAACAACAATGCATTTAATTTAATTAAGATGATTTTGTTTTTGATTCATTAGAACTTTTTTGGTTATAAATAATTTTTATACATATGATTTATGCTGTATAAATTTCATTACTTTACAATAACGTGGAATTTAAAAAAATATTTATTTTTTTTTTAAATTTTTTCTATTTGGTATTTACTATCCACATTAAGGCATACTAAATTGTATTACTATTTTAGTATAATAATTTGACTTTTACGTTAACGTTTTTGTGATTTTATGGATTTTACTAATATTTTATAATAATTTAAATGGATTAATTGGTTTTGAGAGTTTATAAACATGCATATATGTTGTTGATGTATAGTCAGTACTCAGATGAGTTCAATACTTCAATGCAAAGAAATCCCAAGAGGGGATTTATGAATCCGTCCTTGTGTAATCGGACTAGTGAATGTGAATCGTATACATATAGTGTTATTTAGACATTATCTCCGGTGTGCTCGATACATAGAAGAGCTTTCCGAAACGTTTTCTCTTGGTATTAAGGCATCGGTGAAATTCTGCCTCACGTATCCGGTATAGTTAGTAGATGTGCAGAATAGAGGGAGCGGATACGACCGGGGGCTCATTTATTATTTACCGGAGCCGCGAACGGGACGGTTTTAAGGCCGCTTGTGTGTTCTCTACCCCGGTCGTCGCTCGGTCCACCGAATAAAGTCCTTTTAATTCCTGTTACCGAAGCCACTTTGCGACGACGAAAACCAAAAAGCCTTGCATTTCGTTGATGATTTTTAGTTTATAGTCTTCATCCTCCCTCATTTTTACTCTCGGGAGTTTTGTTCTCACTCGAGGGACTTTTTTTTTAATGTGTTGGCTAAATTGTTTCTTCTTTAAAGCAAAAATGAGAGAATTTAAAAAAATAAAATAAAAATGTTAAAAAAAAAAACAAAGAAAAAAGACACCCTTGACTGAGCGGAGAAAGAAAAAATACGGTTCTTATTAATGTTCACTTTAATACAATACTGTCTGCAACGTTTAGGACCGCTTTTAACAGAAAGAAGGAAAAAAGTTTCTCAACAAGTGTTAAGTCGATTATATAAAACTCGCATTTCTTAACAACTGAAAAAATAAACCTCACCTAACGATTTTTGACAAATTGATATAGGTATAGGTATAAAACTGTAATTAAAAAATACAATATACATTGTATTGATAAATTTATTTTTATATTAATTGTTAAACTTGGTAAATTTTCCTTAGCATGTCCCTTAAAAAAACGCATCTATCAGTCTATAAGCACTATTATTTTAGAAATAAAATGTAACACGATAACTAAACAGTCTACTTTTTTTAATATTTAGCACGTTTATCGAAGCAGTTTAATGAATATTTTCTACGAATTTAAGGCATAGTATAGGTACATATAGATGTTATAAAGAAAACGTACATTGTGTCGTGGAGACCAGGTGTTGCACATGAATGAGGACGCATCCTCTAGGATCCGGCTCTGAAAACACGAAAACTGTGGTTAGATTTGTAGAAATACTTGGGCGAGTTCCATAATATTTATGAAACTTAATATCTTTATAAACTTTCTTCTTTTTTTTTTTTAATTCTGTGATATTATATAATGCATGAATGTATTTTACACATCATACGGAAAATTCAAAAGTGCTACCAAACAAATGAGGTATTTCAAACATTTTGATATAATGTTTTTTATGTTTTGTATTTGAATTATTAATTATTTTGGGTATATCGTTTTTATATCTAACAATTAACCACACAATTTATGGTAGGTACTCGTTTACACAGGTAATTCGTAGTTCATAACCACTTAATATTTAACATAAATATATAGACATAACAGTCATTTTCATGTCAAAATAAACAATTTTACAAAAATCTAATAAGAAATATGTTTTAAATAATATATTATGTATATTTAACTTAATATATATTAAATTCCTTTTCAATAAGTAATAGTATTCAGTATAATAAATATACAAATTACAAACAATCGGTAATGTACGAAAATCAATCATTCAACAGATATTATTAGGTACTTATTAGTTATTTTATTGAAAAAGAAACCTAAGCACGAATATCGTATAAAATAATATTGTATCCATTGCAGATTAGTAGATAATTAAATGCTACGCGTACATAGATATATAAATATAAATCGTATTATTATATATAGTTCACTTTAATTATCGTAGAAAAGCTGGATTAAATATTTTAAATATTTAATGTTTTTTTATAAGTACAAAATAAAAATAGAAGTATAATTGGAAATGCGTGTGTGCTACGTGTTCATTTTAATTGTCGTAGAAAAGTTTAAGAAAGTCTTAAATATCAAATGTTTATCTAAAAGCATAAAATAATAAAAATATTTAGAAACACGCGCGTTTAAGTAAAATTGGTAAGTACACACCAACGACGATTAAACATTCGCGTTTTTAAACTTGGAACAATCACGATTTATTTTTTTATTTTTTTTTTGACACTTTAATTTTCATTCAATATACCTGTCGGTAAAACGGTGCAATATAATCACAGAAAAGATTAAATTAAACCTATATTCTACGGTAAGCATAATTTTAAATAATATAATATGGATATACCTATTATCTACGTCATACACGTCATTACATTACATTTGGACACTCTTAAAAAAAAAAAAAAGCCCCATACGAATTATTACGCATATACGACAACATATTATATTATAGTTCATGTATTTGAAATACGTCAGTGTAATCGTAAAACTAAATATATGTACACATTATGTTTATATCGTACTTGGCTAAATTGTGCATAAATCAAACGCACAGTGACACGAAAAGGGGTTTCCGTTATATATAGTGGTGTAGTACCTACATATACAGTGGCAGCGGCTGGATTTGCGTCACGTGTCATTTTCCCACTTGGAACGTCCGAGCTTCGGTGATGTGATAATCACTCGCACGTGTGTTGCATTACGCGCGTACTCGTAACGTGGACGGGGCCGGGGAGGAAGGAGACTTCGCTTCAAAATTCAGTTAGTACTTGACAGACGGTCGTATACACAAAATAATTACCACAACCCGCCGGCCGTTTAGTATTATATACATAAATACGAGCGTTGCACTGTTTTGACACAACAGTTACGTTATTATTATACTTGGCCGAGGTAGAATAAAAACAAAAAAAAACTTTTTTGTTCACTTATAATACGCACACAGAGAAGGGGAAATGTGCAAAATTAAAATCCTAAGTAATTAATGTAATTGTGTCAATTAGTATATTATATGTGTGTTGGTGTATAATATTAAACGCACCTGCATCAAGTTTTTACAGTTTTTCATCACAATTATTATCAATTTCTCAATTATTACAAAAATACATATTCCAATATTAGTAGGTATATCATAACGTATATTAGACCATTAGACCAATTTTAGACCATCGAAATGACTCTTGCTATGAGTATGAACTATGTTTTTTTGTAAAAAATAATATAATAATATTAAAACACCAACTTTTAATGGACACGACGGAATAATAATGATGTGAAATAAATAAAACTTGCTTGACTATATATACTGGCTAGTAGCTACTAATTATAGGTAGAATAAATAAAACCATTATGATTTTAATTTTTAAGCCTATTAAACACTATATTACATTATTCAGTAGATATACAGTTATATACTTTAATTTTTAATTCATAAATATACTATAATGACTTTAAGAATTAATAACAATTTTAATTTCTGTTTTTAAATATTTGTATAATATTAATTGCTTGCTGAAATATAGCTTATTTATATTATATTGATTAAATTTCGTTTTTGAAAATTATGCATAATAATATTTTTATTTTTTTCTAAGTAGTATGTGTTATAGTACAAATGTCTAATACATATATTATACCAAGTACTTTTGTTATAATATTATCAAGTTTCAATTTTTCAATAATCAAGACTCAAAAGACATAAAAATAAATGTTTTATCATTCCATAAAAATATAGTTATTTTCGTCAAACTGAATTTTATTAAATATTAAATTAAATTAAATTAATTAATGCATATTTATTTTATAATAGATTATTTATAAACATAAGGTACAATTTCATTGAATAAAATTAAATTTCATAGAAACCATATTTATATTAGCATATATCGATGTGTAATGGGTAAATATTTAAAATGTAAAAAATTGTTTATATAAAAAAAAAATAGAAAACCTAAAAGATTATTTTAATTTATAATATTAAAACTATAAATATAAATAACTTAAATTTAAATATTTCCCTAAAACTTGGTGTAATAAATACTAAACAACGAATTTGTCAATATGATGAGGGTTATTTCAGTTACGTTAGTGATGGCAGCAGGTTGCAGGTATATAGAAAACCGATCAATAGCAAATTAATGACCGCAACCTATGTTTCAGTCGACACATATATAGTTAAAATAAAAGGTATATTCAAGACAAAAACGTTTTAAAAAATTACATATATATATATATTGTTTTATACTCCTTATTTATTATAATTTTAAAACTTAAAAACTACTGATGATAGAATTCTACAATCAATTTAATATATCTACTTATTATACCTATAGAGTAATATAAAAGTTGCTATTTTATCACATCCTATAATGAAATTTGGAATTAACTAAATTATCATATTTATATATAAAAGAGATTTTATTTATTTGATTTATACAATTTAACATGATTATTATAATATTCTCTTTTATAAGAACAAAAAAGTTGTAATAAATTATGTTATGACAAGGTATACGACATTATTATAGGTAATAGTTATATTACGGTTATTAATTGACATTTATAGTCACTTAACGTATAAGTTAAGTTATAGGTACTCCTGCAGTATTTCACATAAAATAATATATATTTTATTAAACTTTTATTTTCTGAGTATTCAATATTTATTCAGTCATTTTCAACTAGGCAGTACAATTATTGTGCCGATTGTTGGTTTATGTATTGTAATAATAATTTTCGAATGTTTGTAAAGCGTTAACAAACTAGACATCTTTATAGAATAGTATATTACATAATTAAGTTCGTGTCAATTGTCAGCCTACTAAATATGTTAAATGATGTTGTTTTTAAGCAAATATTTGAAATAATAATAATAATAATAATAATAATTGATTATGTTGATTTGAAAATGTCCTATATAATCTGCAATATGACTTAATATACAATATTGCTATTCGCACTGTGAAAAACGAATTAATTTTAACCATGTGAATACCAAATTACATTTATATATATAATATATATTTAATTACTAAAAGTGTCCTTCATTTGAATGTACATTCTAAAATTGCTTATTAGTTATTTTAGTTTGTTTTGATAAATATGTATTATAACATAGTAAAGATTTTTTTCACGAAAACGCTTTGCAAAAATTGATATTGTCTAGTAAAAAACGAACTATGCATAGGTATAGTCTATTTATTCTTATCGACTACATTCAAAGACGAATTTAGACTGAATTTCTGGTTGGCTAGCGAACGGGGTATTCATTATTGTATCTGTGGTTTGGAAATATTTTACAATAATATATTTATAGTATTTAAAGCAAGTTCAAGGACTGTTTTTATCATTTATAGCTTATATATGTTCAAAATTTACCATCCTTCGCATAACTATAAATATTATTTCTGCAATTTTATCTACACTCGGTTTTATTTCTTTATAGCTAATATATGGGCGCGTGAGAACCAATCTAATATTCCTGCGCAGATTAATCGATGGATCGTTTAATGCTCTTTCATTGCTCTCACAAATGAATTTTTCCTAACCAACTGTCCTGTTCTTGGAACCGTCCTTGATGGTATCACTCAATAATTAAAACCTGCAACAGCGTAATAAGCCCAGTTCTATACTGCCTGAATGATCTTTCAAAAACGGTAAAACGGTAAGTTTGCGTTTAGTAATAGAAAAAAACCTTAATTAAATCGTTGATGATTTTTGTTGAACCACGAAACTCATAATTATATAACTGCATAAAAGGTGGTAGAATGATTTATTTGTTCCCGCACCGTAAAACGGTATTAGCGAGGTTTAACACCAGCTCACTGCTGCTGCTGCTGCTGCTGGAAACACGGATTTGATACGGTCAAATAATTGCGCATAATTGGACGCTATAATAGCATCACTCTCGTAGCCGTTTGTTACTTAAATGGAGATTTATTTCACGGACGGGTAGACGGTATGTATATGATGGGCGGTTCGGGGGGGGGGGGGGGGGGGGGGGGTATATACGTATATATATAATATAGCAAAGCTTTTGCAAGGGGAGATGGATGACGCGGATTCCATCGCAGCAGCACAGCCGAAAGCGAAAGATACGACGGGGGCGATTAATAAATTATTTAAGCGCCACCACCAACGACATCAATCACTCTTAAGCAGTAAAGTGAGGTAAGGCCGCTGTTGAGGGGAGAGGAAACTTGGCGGTAATATGACGTTATTGGCCTTACCGGGTCCGTTTATTTCTTACGACTTTTTATTTATTATTCCGCGGCACTTAACAGTTTATATATATATATATATATACTATACTCTTGTCGCCTGTACACGAGATTATTATTATTTATGTAAATACGCAGAGATATGGTTCCTTTGCAGCCGCCGTCGACAGATGACATACACCGAGTGACGTGTATCACGGTCCGGATTCATTTTTGTCGGAAAGTCCCGAGAGAAGAAAACAAAAAAATAAAAAAGCTATATAATGGTAAATTTGATTAATTTTATGTTTTTTAAGATTTTTTAATAAGACACCTGCAATCTGTACTGATTTCAGACGCACGCCAGTCACTAGAATGTGAATTAATGCAAATTGATATTTTGTATTATAATTTTAACACGAAAATAGATTTTTTAGTTAAATATCGCATATATAAAAGTACAAGCATATGCCTTCAATTCTATGTATATTATGTTTAACGCTTATAATACAATATATAATAGGTTGTCAAAGTACCTATACATGTACCATATACCTATAAAGATTAGCGTTCATTTTGTTCATAATGACACGAGTTCTGTTTAGAAATAATTAAACCCTTTTGTGGACATTTTTAGTACAGACTATATATTATACAGTGTATAATGTACCTAGTTAAAGTAGGTTTGTTTAATACAGTGAAGATATTATGATACATAGGTATAACTATTGAAAATAATATATATTAATAAATAATACAATATGTTATATGAAAGTAAGTATATACACGATTAACATCATATAAATTTAAACTGTGTTCTATACATAATAATCAATTATCAAAACTTTCATAGTAAGTCTTAATTTAAAAAATTTACAACTACCTATTAAAAATTATCTGCAGTGTATTATATCCATGAAAAAAATCTATTAAACTTTTAGCCAAAATCAGTGACGTATTTTTCAATTTTTTTTTTTTTTATCGGAGAGCGGAGTTATTATAATTTTTAAATATTTATAAAATAAAATAATGATATTATTACTACAGTTATAAATTCATAGCTGATCTCACAATGTCAAAGTGATATCACCTATATAGGCGTAGACTTGTGTGCACCATAAAGAATTAAAAATACATAGATGCCTCTGTTAAAAAATATTTGAATCCAAAGAAATAATTTAAGTTTTTCAAATAAAATTAAAGAGTAGATAAAGTGTTAAAAGATTTCTGGTGAAATACATAGAAATTTATGTGAAAATGAAAATAATTAATTTTTTTAGAACCTTTGACCACTGTAAAACTATCGTTATAATTATAATTTTACATTGTACCTATATACTCGTATTATATAGTCTCTATTAATTATAAGATATAAGTTTATATAGGCAGTGCAATATATATATATATATATATATATAGGTAAACATGAACCTTTAATCAATAAATATAATAAATTTAAATAAAAATTGTTCCCATTTAGGTAATTCAAATTTTTCGGTATTTGTGTAGGTATGCCTATTTGTATTATATTTTATATAAATGTATTACTACGTGTGATGGTATAACTATATATTATAGTTACGACTGAGTATTGTTCGCTGCGGCAATAGTTGTACTCCACGAGATCCACGCGTGCAATATTATGCGAACGAGTCTTTGAGGTTTACTCTTTACCGATAGGTACATATAAATACGTAGGTATATGTGTATATCATTTTTTACTTATCTAATATAATCATATTTTATATATTATGTACACGTATACCGACCATATCTATATACCTACTATTATTATTATAAATAAATATGCTTGTATATTGCAGACTGCACTAGTAGGACCTTCCTTTCTGTGTACATATATAAATATATATATTGGTGAGCGAGTATTTCTAAACAACGAATATATAATAAATAGATGCTGTATAAGTGTTATGTCCGTGATATTGGACGGGCGCGCATAACAACACTGGCAGCCGATATAAAAAGTACGTTTTACACGCGCGTCGAACGGAAATGAAAAAAATCGACCAGCGGATAACCAACTCACGGAGCAGTACTCTGCCGGACTGCTGCAAACATAATATATATTGTACACTAGCGAGTCATCGTGCGGTGCGTATTTATTTATATAAATTATATACGTGCGTATAAATGAAAGAAATAATATAACGTAGCACGTGGTTATCTCGGACCTTGCGGGCACGCTTATAATATATATATATATATATACACACCCTATATGTATGTATATATATCTATACGTGTTGTAAGGGGTATAGTATACGAGTTTTATGTATTATATAATATATATAAATATATATATATATATACAATATACCCACCACGGCGCGTTCGTTTATCTCGTTCAATAAATTGGAAACCCAACTCGGGGCACACGTGCGGAATACCAAAAACCGTTTATACAATATAGGTATATATATATATATATATATATATGTGTACGCGTTTCGTCGTGCTCGTCCGCATAAATTCCACATCGAAAAGTCTCTATACCTCCCCAAACGCTTTTATCGTATTCATCGTTTGTACAGGTATATTATATAAGTATATATTTGGACAGATACACGTATACATATATATACATATATATATATAAATAACCGTGCCGTCTTCGCGTTTGTCGCGGCGGCGCGTATATTAAAAGCAGCCGACCGACATATAGCAACAACGAATTACACATATAGCGTCTTGCATTCCGGTCACGGAAACCAATTCGCGGACGCGTTATATAATGTAGAGCGGTGTTCGCGTACCTTCGGTCGGTCGGTCGGTCGGTCGGTCCGCGCGGCGGCTTGCGCGGCGGGGCGGGGCGGGAGGAAGGGCGCGCGCGCCCGTGAAACGCCTGCACCGTCGTCGCGGACGCGCGCGACGCGCCGTTACGCCGAAAACTGTATAATATTAATAATAATAATAATAATAATAATAATAATAATAATATAGCAATGCGGCGGTGGTTAGCCGGGCGAGTGGGGGTGGAGCGCCGATGGACCAATTGACGAGCGGCGCGCGCGAGACCGGCTCTCCGTCATCGATCTCGGGCGCCATTTGCTGCCCGCCCGTCCGCCCGCCCGGGCCGGCGGACGACCGGCCGCAGAGACTCTCATCGTGCCGCCGAACGACGACGCGACGTTTTTATCGGGACGCCGCAAATTGATCGTTGCGTACGCAAACGGCAGTTTAACGTAAGTGCCCCTGTACAACACGCGTGTGTGCAGTGCGCTAGCTGTATACACCTACAACAATCTCCGCGGACATACACCTACCGCGGCGGGTGATCGGTTGAACCGCGTACGCGGAACACCATATTATCGTTATTTCGAAAACTTTTCACGTTTTTGAAAATATTTTTATCGCATCACTACCTCCGAGCGGTCAAAACACGGCGATCCCCTCCCCTTCCGCCCTACAAAAAAAAATTAAGCGTTTTATTATTTTTATTTGATGCCTAACATCAATTTTTTTTTTTTTTATAAGTTGATTAACACTTTTTTTTTTTTTTTTAATGACAGCACGCGCATTTTTAATCACTATTATTCCTGTATAAGTATAGAATATTTTCCGGAGTACCTATACCTACCCACTAATTGTAATTGTATAAAAATAACATTTTAAACGAGTAGTCCTAGATTTATTAATTATTTAAAGTAAAGATTATATTGCGGAGTCGAGTGATACGGGGATTACACCGCAAATTTTTGGTTTCGCCTAAACTTTGTAAATCCTAAATTAATGAGCAACAGCTTGTCCAAAATTTGATTATATATAAACGCATTGAACCCAATTAAAAATATGGTAAATTTAGTTATAGATGATTTTAGAGTTTAGACTAATAGGTATTCATTCTGCAATTTTTTTTTAATTTTTAAATTAAATAATTATATTTATAATCTAAATATAATATACAAAATAATCATATAGTCAGGTACATTTAATAAGACTATGAGAAACATATAATAAACCGTCAAACTGTTTAAAATAATAAAAATCTACACTTATAATATTTAAAGAATTTTATATTATAATATAAAAATAGTAGTAATTGCCATAAATTGTTTGCGTGTATAAATTAGAAACAATATCTACCTATATGGTTGTAGAACATTTAGAAGCAGTTTTATTTTTTTTCTTATTTACTACTTTAGAATTTTTATTTTTTTACTCTTATTGTTTTTATATTTTCAAAAATATGTTGAGGATCTAAAATCTAGTTTATTAAAAGTCGCTTTCCGTACTGTAGTTTGACTATTTCTGGAAGTACACAAAAGCATTTTAATTAAAAACATTTCATTTCCACTATAACATTATTATTAACAAGACCATCTATATAGACATAAAAAAAATTAAATTAGTAATATTTATGATTATAAGTACCTACTGTATTTTACCAGGAGAAGCGCGCTTTTAAATTAAAAAAAATGTTCATCAATAATAAGTCCACTTAGATTCACTTTACAGTTTAATTATTTTTCCAATGCGACGATAGCTTGTGGTTCAGTAGTTTTACTATAATCTGTTGTGTTGTATTCGAAGAATACGTCTTTTACATAATACCTATCATAAACAGTATTCTTGCTCAATGTAGTTGGTCGAAGTTTACAAACACGACCAGAATTTGAAGCTGTAAGCGGCTTTCGACGTTCAATATGTCAAATCCGAGAATATTGGCCTGGTTTCTTGTTATTTTTTTTCAATGAACCATTCATGTTTGTCCAATTGTAATGTATTTATAAAATCTTCTTTTGTTTTTTCTAATACTTCTTTTGAAATATTATCTCCCGATATTGGTTCAGCTAAACCATAATGTTAATCCGGGCGATTATTACAACTTTTTTTTTGAATTTCCAGAGAATGGATTTTGGCTGATATCTTTTCTTATCACTATATATAGATAGCTAGCTGGTACTAGTTTTATATATTTCTTCTTAAGAAAAACGAAAATTTTGATTAAATAAAATTAAAATAATATATTATACTAAACTCAGTGCACATTATATTTATAGTATTAGTACCTATAATATACTTATATAATACGATATATATCGTATATATCGTTAGTTTTTGTAAAATAATTGTTATAATAATCAAGCGTAATTTATAATAACATTATCATGTTTGCTTTATTGTTATAACCTTGATATTATAATAGTTAAAATGGTTGATTATCAGCACCGAAAAAAAAAGTTCCACAGTCGATTCGGTTATCTCTGAATTGTGTTATTTAAATTCAAATAAAATTGAATTATTCTATAAATTATATATTTTTAATTATTAAAAAAATCATTTATGTTTTCTTTAATTAGGTATTTGTTTTGGTTGTGGTTCTTCGTTTGTGAACTCAGATTCCTTTTCTCGATAACTTCTATTTGAAAGAATATCAATTGTATATTTTTTAATGGGTCCATTGTACGTTAGAAAATACAAGGAGTACGTAATAAAATAAAAGTTTAGTGAGAAAATATGAATTTTAAATATGACAAAATGATAATATATAGTATAACAGTGATTTATGTGTTTACTGGCTTATGCGCACATGTTAAGATTATAATAACCATAAAAATGATTGTCATAAAACGACAAACATAATCGTTATATACATAACATATTTATCATCTATTTTAATAGTCTAAATTAATAAGTGTTGTAATATATTATATATTTATACATTAATGATTATTTATTTATAATAATATTAATATCATCGATAGGTATAATTAAAATAATCTAAAATGAAAACATAAAGTTCACACTTCAACAACTAAAAAAAAAGCTTATAAATTTGTTATTTATTGTGAAAATCATTTAATTTATTCTAATCTAAATGTTGAATTTCAATCAATTAAATGTGTTCTATACACATGTACCTACAAAATTTGTACTCTATTTTTGCGAAATTGGAAACGTAATATATTTTATTTTCATTTATAATATTAATTCTCAACATTAGTTACGCTTAAAGAAGATAGATAAATACACTCCATGTTTATTGAAAAACTAATAGTAATTTAAATAATTGTAATAAATTTACTATTTTATACAGATCTTAAGTATTAATGCAATAAGTATAAATAGAACTGTGTTATAAAATGTTTTTATATTTCATGCATTTCCATACATATTTAGAGGAACTGCAGGAGCTTTAATTAATAATTAGTTTGTAAAAACATCAGCTAGCACGCATATATCATACTATCATGTTCAAATTATGTATCTAAGTGACATAAGCAGAAAATAGTCAACAGCAATGACACGAAACATTCTAAACGGGGGTCTATGTGAAGTAATAATGTACCTCTCTCGAGAATACTGCGTGTAGCCCCGCTGTGGAGACAATGGGCGTGGTTACGGAAGGCCGTTACGAGACAATGAGATAGAATTTAATGCCATCTCTTGAGCATTGTACGTGTTTAATTTTAACTAGAACGGCCTGTTAATAGATCGGAATACACTGAATAATATTCTGTTTAGGAATATTAAATTAAATATGTTTGTTATCATTCAAAAGAGTAACAAATTTAAAATATAATTTTGTAACGACTTAAAATTATGTGAAAGAAATATTTTCAAAAAAGTTATAATGAGAGTCGTATATGTCAATTGGATTGTACCACATATATATAAATGTTATTTATCTTCACATCTCTCTTCAGCCACCTTATTGTATACGGATACACGAGTGTACAACGGTTTTTTTCTACAGTCTGCACGCGTTTCTCCGTGTCTTACTCGCTTACAATTATACGCATGTCGCATTGTTTTTACTTCGAACATAGGTAGGTGCATACCTAAACGCTTAAAGCTTAAATGTATTTATTTTTTTTTAATCTTATTAATTATGTGAGCATCTATAGGTAGCCAAATTAATGGTAACTAATGTTCTTACAATTTACATATAGCCATATAGGCTTATAAAAAATTGTCAATACACACGTGTTATAGTATTTTATACAACAAATAGTAAATAAATATAAACATTCAAGACTACACGAGTATTATAAGTTTACCGACGTCACAAAAAGTATGTCATTTATGCATCCGTCAACGTATAAAATATATTACAGCTCGTATATCATTACTGCGCGTCACGCATTGTCATTCGTCGTCTATATACAATCACGTGTAGCATTTTCGTATACATAAAGGTTGCCTTTAGGTACATTGCTTAGGTATATAATAATATGAATATTATTACAGTATTATATAGAAGTATTTGTTGCGAGTACGTTCGTATATTAATATGTATATACATATATGGTATATACGCTGATGACAATTCATGTCTAAATTCTAAACCTAAACTCAGGGCTGGCCTTGGGTATTTTTCTTTTTTAACCCGGTGCAATTTTAAAATGTTCCGCCCTTTAAGTTATAATACATTTACATACAAATAAATAAATATACAATAAATATACTTTTTATTCAAATGCAAATTTACTTTATGTCCAAAAAATATCTCGTAATGAATATTATAGAAATATGAAGAATGTAATTTCCTTTATTATATTATGCACCATAACTCATAAATCCATAATTTCTAAAATTAAAATTTCACCCCTAATTATTCACTTAAAATTACTACCCGGTGATGACAAACCGCTTGCACGTGCCTTAAGCCGGTCCTGCCTAAACCTACTTAATACTTTGTACTGGATTTCATAAAAATGAAAAAAAATTCAAATCTTCTATAATAATGGTGTTACACTTATTGGTTAAATAATCTAACCTACTATAGTCATTCTTACAAAAAAAAAATCATTATTTTAAAATGTATTAAAACACTACATATCCCTATTTTTATTTAAGATAAAAATTGTATGTTATATATATTCATTATAAATAATCCTTTAAAAGTATAAATGTATATAAACAACCTGTTAAAGTTCTTACTTTTTATTATTTAGCTAATATTTTTAAAAATAATAAATTAATACAGGTATTTAATATAATGTGTAGAAAAAATATTTTGAAAACTTATTTTTTCTGATATTTATTAATGAAAATTTGTTAGGCTTCGATATACTTAGGTACTATTAGAGTATCGATCTGACTCATAATTTTGCTTATTAAAATTTGGACTTTATATATAATGCATATGCGAATATTGTGTCTACAACACCGCATTATAACAAATTATTTTACCATTAGTACCAGTATCTGCTATATATATATTTGGATGGCCAAATTTATTTATACTTATTTTCTTAGAGTTAGTCTGAAATACTTATGTTTGATTATTTTAAAAATATTAAAACCTAAACAAATTATAATTTTAAACTTATTCTATATTAACTCCTCTTTTATACACATCTCAGTGTTAAAAGTTATATTTAACGTTAATATTAAATATGTTTAATGCTAATCATTGTGATTATATTTCATACTTTTTAATCGCCATAATTAAGTCACATAATCATCAATCATCATTAACCCTCATTTACACGAGTGAATTAATGCATTTTTAAATGTATTATTGGCAGGTAGGTACTATAGGTAGATTCTTATAAATATTATTTTAACGTATCGAACGATTTATTTTGATTGCGTTGTTAATTAATTGTTTGAACTAAATAAAAACCATACATGTTAGATACGCGGATATATGTGAAGTACAATAAAATGTAATTGCATGAGCGAAATTCTAATGTTAACACTGTGCAATTATAGTTAAATTGAGAGTTGCCTTACTTAAATATTTACTTTAATGTACCTATAATATAAATAATATAATATATTTAGATAAAAACATATGACTTAATTATTCATAATGTCATTTTAAAATATTTACGTACCTACTTTTATACATATATAAACAAATAATCATATAGTATATCTATATAAGTATAATATACAGTGTATATATAATATTATAAATTGTATTGCGTGATTTATATTAAATATATATTATATAGTATAACTCAGAAGCATTATTTGCACCATATGTTGTAAGTGATAACATGATATTAATTAACTATACAAGGATGGTGAAATCTGTATCGATCTAAAAAATTTGTTTAACTATAAACACTTTTAGAGAATACTTTTTAACATACCAGCTAGATGTTTGCATTACTTGAATATATTAGGTAAATATACATATTTGATATTACCTATAACGAATGGAAAACTTTACGTCCCCTCAAACATTATAATAATATACATATAGTGAGGAACATAGTATGTAACATGGTATATTGTTGATGTATGCGTTGTTTTGTACAAGTAGGGTCGAAATCGATAAACGAATATACGAACGAAAGTTCGCAAATAAATACAAACTTTTGTGTATATATTTTATACTCGCCTATATATTGTGCTGAACCGAAACACTCGTTTAACTTATCTTCGCTCTCATAAAAGTCGTATAACATTTGGTATTTTTTCTGTAAAACTTATTTATGATTTTGTAAATGTCTTATATTTACTTGGTTTGATTTTATTAAAAAACAATAACCATGGGAATCATTTAGATATTAAATATAAAATATACCTACTATAAATATTACATATAAACAAAAAATCATTGGACATTCAATGGTTTATTTTATGTGAATTTTATTGATAATAGCATACAAATATTTTAAACGTTTTAGCTAGACTATTAGAGATCAACAATAAATTGTTTTTTATTATGCCTGGAAATGATTCTACTGAGCAACACGTATGTACAACAATCTGTGCTATAAATTTATTATCATTGTATAATAATAAATATTATATTAGGATAATCAAAATGGTTCTTTTTGGCAAATTTTGATTTCTCAAAAAAAAAATATCAAGATTGCAGAATTATAATAACTTTGCTAACCATATTTTATAACCTTCGATTTCATAAATAAATTTAAAATGTTTTTAAAAAACAAAATAAACATAAATATACCGATTTTAATATTTATGAAATGTCACTAACATACTTATACTTTAAACATGAAAGAAACAAGTTAATAAAATAATTTATTATACTCAGTTTGTTTACAAAAATAAATAAATAATAATTATTAATATTGTATTGCTGATAATTTCTGGATTTTATGACATTTATTTTGTATATATAGCTCTACACTTTTGAGTATTTACATAATTATTCTAGACATTATCTGTAATAAAATATAAGTATATAATAATAATAAACATTTTCTGGTTCAAATATCCCTAATGGTTTTTATAGTTAAGTATCTACTACCTACAATAAATTGACTAATATTAAATTTTTTTCTAAGTTACAGAATCAAACATGTTGTCATCCAATCAATAGAATAACTGATGAATTTACAAATTATTTAGAAAAAACTGGCGTTATTGTTAAAATAACTGCTGTATTAAAGCAATTGTATGAAATGAACGAAAAACCGATTGATCCTCTCGAGTATTTATAACGATTTTTTTTAATGAAAGATATTATGATTTTTGTATATTAAGCAATATAATTTAAAGAACCAAAACTATATTTGTAATAATTATACACAAAATATGTCATTTAATTTATTATATTCTATTAGAAATTAAAATATTGAGGGTTATATGGGTTAAAAATTGAATGTAAATATTATCTGTTTGCGTGGTATCAATTAACTTAATTCATAAATTTATATTAATTATAGTTAACTTTTATCCCACAACGGTTCAAACTTCAAATCTTAAAAATTGATCATCAGAACTTGTTTTATATTTATTAGTTGTTTTACCTTCTGAACTATATAAACTTAAGTTAGTTAAATTATAAAACCCACTAGAACTTGGCCGTTTAAACAATGGGGCAAGTATAGGTAGTTTATAAAATATTTTACATAGATGTGTTGATGTTTAAATTATTTAAATAAAGTTTATGTGTACATAGATACTTTACTTAATATATTTTATTCATTAAACGCTTTATCATTATACAAACATATAGTAACATATTATAATTTCTCTCTACCGAATTTAAAAACATTGAAAGTAAATAGGATTTTAGGATTTTAGATTGTATTAGAGAACTATTTATAGATTAGGTATATAGTTATAGATAAAAATACGATTTTTTGGGTTATCACATTTTCGAATTTTTATAATCTCAAGATGTTCAAGCACATTACTTTAAAAAAATTAAACTGAAATAAAGTATTTTTTTCAATTTTCCATTTAAGATTTTGAAAAGAAAACAATTAAACTTAGAACCTTCTTAATTTGTGATATGCCACCATGGTTCATTTAAAGTTTAATGTTTTAATTTCAATACTTATTGAAAATAATAATACTTTACGGAAAAATTAAAAAGCAAAATTATTTCCTACTATAGTTATTCTTTGTAACTATGTATTTCACTATATAAGGATTTAATATATTCTATATAATATGTATTTTAGTTTTTTGATTCGTTTGTTTTTATACCTACAGTAAAATATTAGTCTTTTATCATTTACAGTTATAAATAATTTATAAACCTAGTACATTTTATAAAAATTTAATGCTACAATTTAAAATACGTAATACCTATACGACATTAAAATATATACACTATTTTAAATAGATTTATACGTACGAATATGACCGAAGTTATCTCAGAAAAAATAGAGTTAACAAAGTTAGAGGAAGAATATGATACCGTAATGCAACAGATTGCCATACTTCAACAAGAGAACATGAGTATGATGAACAGATTAAAGGAATTAGAAAAAAATGAAACTAATTCTGAAGAAAACAGTATATTTAGTGATAATATAAAAACCATGAAAATGCTTAAAAAATAGACTTTTATTGCTATATTTTAATATCTATCTACTGTTGTTTTTTTTTTTTAATTATAAATAAAATAATATAAACAAACATAAAAATATTTAAAAGATTAGAATATATTAAATCTATAGCTTCCTGCAGTTTTCACATAACGTGATAAAATATGCTATTCGTTTTTTACATATTTTATAGGTTATACATGGTGTATATTCTGCTTTTAATAAATTATTGGTACCCTATAAACGATACATGTGTAAAAAACACTTTAAATTAATACAAATATTAAAATATAGTTATTTATAAATTAAAAATAAACAAAAATTTGTTGGTACTAAAACCTATATGCTCGTGAATCTAAATCTGTATTAATACGTATTTGATACAGTAGACTTTATGCCAGCAAAAGTAATGTATGTATAGTGTATAGCTTCAAATAAATTAAAAACATATTTAAACCTTTCCATAGCCTTAACATTTAAAATTACTCAACAAGTATCATTCTATAGTTAATATTTTATTCAATAAATTTAATAGTAGGTACCTACCAAGGTATATAGTTAAATAGGATACTTTGTACTTTTACTTTAAGGAATTAACTTTACGGTTAATTTCTACTTTTAATTATTCACTCATCATATATATACGTATATAGCTACTATATTCGTTTTACAATGATCAATTTTACTTTTTTGAGCAGAAAAAATCGTCCCTATTATAACACAATAAATGGAGAAATTATTACTGTAGAAATCAATCAATAACCGTATTTTAAAAATAGGATTTTCTTAAATTCTTATCGTGGATTTTAAAATATCATTTGAAATGAGCTTATTATTGTAAATTTATGTTTTCATGAATTATTGATAATTTCTGTACTCTTAACTTATCTATTTTTCGAATTAATATTATAATTTATCATTATATACTAATGACAATCGCTAACATGAGCGACTTCATTTATATGTATTTATTTTTAGTTCATTATTTATCAACTACATAGGTCCTATTACTTTAGAAGTAAAGATTGAAAGTGTTCATTTTTAATAAAACAAATGATTGATGATTATTACTTAATAGTGCTATAATTAATTCCCATGAGGATTAAATAAAATAATTATTAAAAATATAATTTAATTTTGTCAAAAACTGTAATATACACTATATAATATTGATTTTATTGTTTTTATAAATTAATAATTTAGTACCGATTGTTTGACTTTTCATATTAGGTAAATACTATACACAATTGTGCTTATCATTATAACTTAATTTAATAATTGTTTACACCTCTATGGTAAATTTATAATCAATTATATTTAATATGTTATCAGTTTACCACTAACTAATCGTCTACAAAATAATATTTAACATTATACGAAGTTAAAGAAATAAAATAAAAGTACTTTAATAGAGGTATTTTGTGCATCAATGCACTAATATTTTACGTATTGAGTTAAAAACTGTGACTATAATGCTATAAATATTATAAATTGATATATAGTATAAAATATATATAAAGGTAAATGCTTAAACATCATATTTAATAAACAATATATTTTATAATGCATTTTTATAACTTATATATTTATTAAATTATGTTCTCCATACAAAATGTATTCTAATACCTATTACCTATGTATTAATGTACACCTAAAATTATAATTTACTACAATTCTAAATAATTAAAACAATAAAATTCAAAAATTCAACGTATCTACAAATTACAATATAATAATAACTATTAAATTAAAAATCATGTTAAACTCTGATAATCTTTTCACATTAAATTATATTCATAGTTTTAAGTTGTGAACAACCAAAACATCTATATAGTTATAATCGCATATATACTACTTATATCTATTTTTTAAGAAAAATTATATTCAGTGATCGTACAGTTTTTGGCGTAAGAGGTTACATTCAATTTATTACATAATTACTATATTAAAGCGTTACAATAATAAAATATGTTAATATGCTGTACCTACTGCATAATATAATATTATAGGTATATAATATAATGTGTGTATACTTCGTGCCAGTTACAATCTGTTCATGATATATAATATGTTAATAAGCAAAGTAAGTATCGATAAAGAATGTACTCTTTTAAGTACATGCGAGCATATATTTAAATACTATTATCGCTATCACAACAGTTATTAATTATGAACGCATATAGCCACATAGGCGCATGTACCTACGTATAATGACGTGAAACACCTAATAAAATTCGAAAAATAATAAATCCCGAGCTGCTGCGAGAGGCACGTGCAATGGCGTGGGACCGGGCAGTGACGATAACAATAACAATTATCAAAAAAATGAAAAATAAAAAATATACGACTTTTGACTTACCGACGGGTTGGCCATACATCTGCGCATCGGGTCCGCAGAGTTCCGGTACGTCGGCGAGTATCGGCCGGGAAAACACGGTCCGGTGGCTGTGATGGGCAACGGCGGTTTGCCGGCCATCATTTTCTCCGATCCATACATCATGGTCATCATACCATTTGCGGCAATGCAGTCGCACGCGACGACGCGTTATCCTGTGCAGCTACGCGTGCGGGGCAGCGGGCGTGCGATAGCAGCGGGGACCCGTGTATGGTAGGCCGCGATCCGGACGAGAGCACGTGAGGTTTTTTAACGTCGTTTCAATAAACGGTGTTTTTATTTTCTATCTATAATATTCTTATCGAAACGTGCAGTCGTGTCGGTATGACGATCACAACACAATGTATAGGTAATATTATTGACTATTACTGCTGTATATAATATACGTATTATCCGTAACCCATAATCGTAGATTTCTGGACGAACGGCAACATGACGGCTGCAATGACGATGACGTAGGTATATCGAACAAGATTATCGTCAGAGGTTAAAAATAATGCTATATTGCACAGTTTTACCCGCGTACACGAAATATTTTCGGAAAAATACGAGTGCCCAATACAATAATATTATTGCTCGTGGGTATAGGCGGGGGTCGCCGTCGTCTGGGCGCTCCGAACACGTGACGCGTGAACAGTGACGATCGGCGCGGAGCGCGTGCAATACGTTCGCGCGTAGGCGTGCGTTTGTGTGTGTGTGTGAGTGTGTGTGTGTGTGTGTGTGTGTGTATGCGAGTTCGCGTGCAAACCCAACAGCAACCGACCGCGGTGTATCGCTCGTATCGCCCGACGGTCTGCGCGTCCGGCGGCACTGTGTATATGTGCGTCGTCCGCTGTGGCGGCGGTCGTGGTCGTCGCGGGGTCGGCGTCGCCCGTCGGTGGCCGTCGCCGTGCCGTGGGCTGGACCGTCGCGTCGCGGGGCGGTCGCGCGTGCGCCGCTCCGAGCCGGCGGTGACGCCATGACGCCGCGCGCTCGCCTGGCCCACGACCCGGCAGAGCGCACGCGCCGACCCGCCGCGCCAGACGCCGCCGCCGACAGCCGGGGTCAAAACGTAAATATGATTTCGGCGTGCCCGCGCATAATGCACACTGATGGGTGTTTTAAACTTAACTACCCCACCACTCCCATCCCGCGAACGCCGATCATCCCTTTCCGCGGCACTCCGTCGTTTCGCATCCCGCTCTCCATCAAGCCGCCGTCGCCGCCACAACCAAACGTCGACGACTGTATTATAATATATATATATATTTATATTATAATATAGTTATATATATATATGGCAGCGCTCGTCCCTTAACTGCGCGGCGGCGATATTCTTCTCCGCCCCCTCACACCCGCCAACCGTTGACGATGGTTATATACACGATATATACACATCGGGAGCGCGCGTGCGCGAGTGTTCTAATTAACTGCGCGTGATAAGTATTATATATAATATATATATATATATAGGTAGGTATAGCTACGTGCCGCGTCCCGAACTCTTACCGACGAATTACATTACAAAAGTACTTATACACTATATAGCTATTCCGTCGGCTTATACAGGTACGAAATTTGCGTATAATAATAGCTGGTACCTATGTGGGTAGGTAGCTGCAGGTATTATATACTACACTTCCGTATAGTTCCGCGAACAAAACCTGCCGCAGCTCGGCTGCATACGAATTGCGTCCCTGACGTAAAAACTGCGATTTGTGACATACGTACCTACCTACCCGTTGCGTCCCGATAATATTTAAAAACTACTGAGTTCAATTACACGGACAACAAAAAATAGCTATATGAAGCTTAGGTATGTCAACGGTATGTTTTATTCTGCTCATTCAAATATCAACAACTTTATTAACATAATACTTAAAAACGCACAAAAATATACTCGCATAAAAATTCGCAATAGTAGTTTAATTATAAGAAAATAGGATGTGAAATATATTAAAAACAATAATTATTGTTAAAATAAGAATATAGTGATTAAATACGACGTAAACGAAATAACACGTTTTGTCCGTTTTGATTTTGTCAAAACCGTATCGTTCAAATTTTTTCCGAGCCATAAATAATATTATAATAACATATAATATTATATAACTTGCACATTATAACTTTATATTTTTTATTATTTTATTTTTATGTTTAACGATGAAAACAATATTTTTAACATACCTTAAGCAATATAATATTTATAATATTTATTTTATGTTGTTATCGAGTCTTAAATTTCTTTCAAATGGGAAAGAAAATAATGTATTTACAACGGACGCTACAATTAGTATAGTTATTAAATATTATCGGGCCGCAATTAATATAGTTGTTTAATATTATCAGGACGCAATTTGTATGAAAAAGGGATCTTGGGACACAATTCGTTTGCACCGCGCAACTCGATGGCTATACGCGCACGTCTACTTATTTCGCTTTAATAATAATTTATCGGTTTTATTATGTTTTTCGATGTAGAGTGAGAAAGAGAGAGAGAGAGTGAGAGAGAGAAGTTTGCATCTTCACCGCAGCCCGACTATTACGAAAATATTATTACCTATGTGGCTACCTGAAATCATGCTATAATAATAATAATAATAATAATAACCTAACCTAAGCCTTACTACAATAGACATATGAGAAAATACACATTCGAGATCGCGGGTGTACGGGAATATATAATTATAAATAATAATCTTAATCTCTTAATCTTTATTTTGAAGTATTGTATTTAAATTATTTAAAGTAAAAATTGATGTGCGATATACCTATACAAGGAGTAGGCTGTTAACATGCTATACGCGATATTTATGCATTTAAAAAAGTGTAATATAAAAAGGTAATTTTCTATAAAAAATCTACAGTATTCATTTTATTAACATATTCCTGAGATTATTCAATATTTTTTATGTTGTTGAAATCAAGTCTTAAAGGTAACAACATAGATACATTGATCAAGGAAGCCATTCGCATACAAAAGTGCGTCGTCAGTAGAGGAACGAGTGTGGCGCAACTTCATACCTTATAAGTTATAAGAAAACACTTTCTCAAAAAACAGACGTCGTTATCAAGACGTAATTTTTATTACTTAAAATAACTGATATGAACTCATGAACAAGTTAAAAAAGGAAATTAAACTTTTTTCATACATAATATGCTATGGTGTTAATATATGAAAGGTGTTATTTAATGATATATCTAAGTAATTTATACATTTACCAAATAAAGACGATAGACCACATGATTTTTAATTTAGCTAACATTCCTCTTTATTGTTTACTTAAAGTTGGAAATAGTTATAGAATAAAATGACATTTCTACAGCGTATGAACTAGTTGGTATTGTTTTCGTGATCAATAACAGATCCGACGATTATTTTATTTAATAATGATAATGATATACATTTCTGCATACATATATGATACAACATCATTTATGTATGAATAATACCTCATCTTTATATTCAAAAATACTATTTTATTTTAGAATTGTATGTTGTGTATTTTAAAATTTCACCAAAGTTATAGATCTCGTAATAGCAAACATAGTATTCCACTATTATTATATGTTTCAAATTTATGCAATTTATAAATTAATATAATTTTTAAAATTTTAAATATTATAAACAAATTTCATTATACATAGAAATTATCGTTGGTATTTTTTATATGATTATTATATTTTCATACTGAAGTATTTATAGAGAAATTTAAAAATAATATGTACATTGTACATATCATTTTGTTCTTATTAAATGTACGTGAAAACTATTTAAAGTTTAAAGATATTATTATTCTTAAATATAATCCAAATTTTTCATTATCAAAAAAAATAAAAAATAAATAATCTAATTTTAAACTATTTAATGATGTCTGTACCTACTTCAAATATTTTTCAATTAAGGAATATAAAAACTTAAACTAAAGCAATTAATTCAACTGTAAAATACATATCGAACAAATGTGTTGATTGTGACACGTAAATATAATTTTATCTTTCGAAATATTTTGAGAACTGAACAGTATTATAAATCATCATAATTTAATGAGAAAAAACAAACACGACAGTTTATCAAAACTTTTTTAAAATATGAATCTATACTTAGTATCAAATAAAATAAACCGTCAGGTTTACCTGTTTAAAAATATTGTTAATATACTGAAAATTTTATTCATCGAAGTATTTATTTGGTTTCTTGCCAATATTGTCCAATATTATTGTTAATATAATATATTCTGAGATGTAAAAGATCTTATGCAAATTTTAAAATTCGTCGAGTTAATTTATTTTAATTTCGTATTAATGATTTGTAAATAATAAAAAAGCTCTGGGAGTCAATCTGCTGTATAGTAAATTTCTAATGCATGCCTGTCTCATTAGGTTAAGCAGATATTTACTTGATGGATGTGTTAAATTTGAATTCACCGTGTCCATTACGAAATTATTTAATTAAAATTAACTGTATTCATTATTACGAGGATATATTTGTATTATTATATATAAAAAAACAATTTCAAGTGAACACAGCACATGTCAGCTTCTATTCCTAAGGATATTTTAAAATTTATATTTATCTCAGTGAGTAATATGGAAACTAGGTTAAACTAATTTTCGCCAAAACATTACATAATAGCATATTATTTAATAATTATAAATTATTTTAATACATCATATATTTTTATTACTTACTTATAAAATTATACCGATGTATCATAAAATGGTTTAAATAGTTTACAATTAATCTAAACATTTTGAATATATAAATTTATATTTTTAAGATTTTTAGATACTTATATAAAATTTATATTGTATCCCGATTACAAAGACTTCGTCGTATATTTAAGTTTAGAATATTAAACATTTTCTCCTACAAAATAAATATCAAATTTTTGCTTTAAATACTTACAATAATTGTGAAATTTTTCCGTAAGAAAATACTTATGAAAAACTTTGTACATCATTTTTAAGCTTTATGACTTACTGATAAAAAACATAAATGTTCAAAAATGTAGATTTTTCATTTATTATTCATATTTAGAAAATGCTAATATACATATTATGTTGTAAACATTTCTACCGCAAGGTTATTCTTTATTGATTGCATAACAACAATAACAACAACAAAAAAATCAATTTTATCAGAAGACGGTTTTGCAAAAATATTCCAGTTTTTCTTGGTACATTTTTTATTGTTTTTTTTATTATTTTAAAAACGATTAACTTATTATTAATTTTCGGATTTTTATAAAATATCAACTAGGTTTAATCTGCTACTAAAGCATCCTGAACGTTTATGATTGAAGTATTTTTACTGTTCCTAAAGACAATGTTAGATACAAATTCAAAAATAACAACATTGTATAGTTAAATATTTACAATATATTCATTGTCCTACTTAAAATTTAAAAAAGTAAATATTTTTGAATAGGTAGTGAATGTAATTTTATATCAAATTATACGTTACATATAACGTTTGCAGTCACACTCCAATCTATTATTAACTCTTATTTACCAACTTAGAACGTAATTGTCCCCCCCCCCCTAGGATCCGTTACATTACAAAAGTATAAATCTTAAGCACCAATCTTAATATAAAATGTACCTAATATTCCATATTTCTAAATATATAACATTTAGTCCGTTTCAGATGAAATAGTGAATAAATTCGTATTAATTATTAGTAAATAATAATTACATATTTTTCACTCGGTGGTTGATAGAGAATCTACTCTATATAAAACCTATTATTAATAATTGTTTTTCTCTAATTATATCTTTTGAATTGAAATCTCTTAGTTCACGTTCGATATTCGTATAAAGAGCCAACAATTAACTTTTGGAATTTAATATAAAATATGTATATTTATTATTTATCTAATACAATCGGGTACATATTTGTCTAGAACTTGAAGATAACAAAAGGTATAACGTGGGGCGTTCCACAAAGGCTCTGACTTACATTGGGTAATATATTTTTTGACGACCTGCTTAATAAAAATACGCCAGATGTTGAACGCTACCTATACCTTTTGCAGATGATCTGGTTTTGATTGGCGAATGCCAATACAGCCAACTAATTGAAAAGCTGCTAAACACAATGTTCTCCAAAGTGGATCAAAGGATACATTAACAGGAATACGGTTGTTCACAACGAAACTGAAACGATAATGCTTATCCAAAAGTAGGCTTTTTGGATTCCTGAGTTTAAAGTAAAGAGCACAGAGTATTAGTCCTGCAGAAAATTGGGTCAAGCTTGACTCCTCGCACTTCACATTTCTGAAACACATCAAGTAAGACTTCGACTATATCTGTAGTGACTAGACAGTAAATTTTATTACATTCCACTTCAATTTGAACTAAGGGAGAATATAAAAATTGCTAAAATCTATAACAACCTGATTAGAGCATAGCAAGTTACTGCTGTCAGAGTAGTAATAAGAGCATTCAGAAATGTATTGGTGAACGTTGTATTTTACTCCGTGATATTCCTCCGGGAAATCTGTTCACGCTAATGGCACCTGAAATACGTGATTAACATCCATGTCTAAAGGAAATATGGTCATTAAGACATTTTGAAAAACGAGAAGTCCTCGCAGTATGTAATTAAAATGTTCTTAGAATGTTAAACAATTTTTATTTTTAAAAATGTTCAATAAATAAATACATTTTTAAACGTTTTCAAAGGGTTAAATGTAATTCTATCTTTTTGATTATCATATAATTTGCTTGAAACCAGTAGTTAAATGAAGTTAAATTTACAATAATTTAACTTTTTCATCATTTATAAATAATGTTTAAAGTTTGAATAACAAAAAAAAAATAAATATCTTTAAAAAAAAAAAAATATTTTAATTTTTAATTTATTGAATATTATCAATTGTATTTTATTTTTATTACATAAAACTTCATTATTAAATTAATCATTTTATATATTAAAATATATCTTCGATCATATAATTACAATGTGCCATATAGTAAAAATCATATTTTTTTAACTGTAGATAGCATCATTTTAATACCAATACAATATAATTTATAAAACTACTTTAAAACGTAGTAAAAAAAAATAATACAGAAATTTCATTTTAAATTATATTTATTTCAGTAACTATGATGGCAAAATGTATAGAGTTGTTTATTGTTTTGATTGTTGAGGTTACCGATAGACAATATATAAAAATTTATGTATGAAATTCTATAATTCTATTTATTAGGTACGTACTGTATTGAAAGTTCTCACTTAAAAAGTTAGAAATAATTTTTTATTTTACAATTTGTATTACTATCTGAATAAATCTGTAGTTTTAAAGTTCACTACCAGCAGTAAATCTTACTCTATTTTTTTTTTATTATAAGGTGTTAACAGTTAAGAAGATCTTCACAGTAGTTGAGAGGTTTAAGCTAGTCGTATTATCCATAGTTTTCTCTCAGACAAAATATAGACAATTAAACAATTATTTTTTAATTTAGTATATTTCTAATTGAATTACGCAAATAATAGAGTTCGAAGTTCATGATTAAGATTTATAAACAACATTTTGTTATAATTTTCAACTTTATCAAAAGCAATAGTTCAAGATGTTATTCATATATTTTAAAAAGAATTTATTAGAATATATTTTATAACTTAAGCAAGTAATATATTTAAAACTTTAATTTTGTATATTATATTTAAAATTGTTTTATTCATAATCAATTAAAATAATAAATAATATTTATTTGGGTATTTTATATTTAGTAGCAACATTTATATTATAATTTAACAAATTAGTTGATTTTCAACAAAACTACATTTATTTTTTATTTTTATTTTTTTTAGAATACCTGAAATTGCGCATCTGAATGTGATACGTGAAGAAACCATTTTAAGTTATACGTAGTGTAACACCAATACCATTTATAGCAATTCTACGGATATTGCTTTTTAATAGAGTTAACCGTACACGTGTTCAAACCATCAATCGTGTGCGACGCCCAAGACCACTGCCGTCGTTCTTTACGATTCCCCGGACGCTCTGCAGCAGCTATATACTGTATGTATACTCACGTAAGCCCTCTTAGATTTACGATATCCGTCTGGTATTATAATTTTGGTCTATAAAAAATCCTGAAGGAAGAAATTCGAAGCAATCGAGTATAAGACGTTTGCGGAGGAGCAAAGTCGGGGGCAAAAAAGAAAAAAAAAGTAAAATACGGCATTGTAATGCTCGCCAACCGAACCGACTCAATTATTAATATTCTATTAGACCCGAAGTATTGTGTATACTACCTACCTGCCGTGCCCGGGAGCATGAAATGGCTTTAATATCCACCCCGCGGAATTGCAGGAAAAGTAAGAAGGAAGCGAAAAAAAGTGTAGATTTTTATATTCCTTTTTTTCGTATTTTACTTTTCTGTGTTGCCTTTTTTTCTACACACAATCGTATAAAAATGGACCTGGGGCATTCGTCTCGTTGGTTGTTGCCCCACGGGGAGAAATTTCTTCCAACTATAGGAAAACAGGAAACGGAGATGGAGGACGTTAAATTACTCTTGGATTCTGAACATCTTTTCTGTTTTTGCCCTTTTAAATTGCCGAATTCGTCGGTAAGATGCATCGCTGTCCGTTTTGCGTAGAACATCGGGTAAAGCAATAAAATCCCCTGACATTTCGTGTACAAAGGATATAACATAGAAATAAATGTATGCTTTATATAAGTATGTAAGTATATTTATATGATAATTTTTATTTTTCTATATAGTGAACGCATTGAGTAAATTTTAAGTTTAGTTTATGGTCTTCTTACAAGAAAAAGCCATTAATAACTTCTAAACTAATTTATATTGTGAGTTATTTTGATATCATTTCATCGCCAAATCTACACCAACCAAATAATACAACGATAAAATATGAATACTATACATATATTTTTTTAAACGAAATATTAATTTTTGTCATTGTAATATTATCATATTATTTAAAAAACCAATATTATGTGGCGTTTAGTCGGTATAAATTTTGTATCTTAAAATATTATTATCTTAAGTATGGAATTATTAATATTATTTTAAATAATATTGAGTAGTAAATCCCTTACCCCATGCAAAAAAAACATATTATTATATGTAGTCACGCTTATATGATCATTTGTGTTTTGATAAAACACGCAAATGTGGTTTGTTTATCGTGTTATAATAATAGTGCATACTGAAGGGTTGTCAAATCGAACACAATCTGTTTGAAAGAACAAGTGTGCCACCCGACCCCTTTTTACGTAATGAGCGGAAGTAGTGGTTACCGGCCGGAAGTTGTGATATTCATTATTATTATTATGTTTTTACGTCCCTAATTTTTTGATCCCATTGCTAATTATTAGGTAGAAGGGTTTTGCTTATAATCATCTAGGTCTATAGAATATGAACAACCATAAAAAACAAATGTTATTTTAACATAAAAACATTTTTATGGAACTCGGCTATTTTGGTAAAACAATAACCGTATAATATATTTTTATATATTCTGAGAATAATTAATTACATTTTCAAAATAATAGATCTTCAAATTCATCATGTTTATTTAAAATACATATAGCTTAAATATTTTTAATATTTTTTTATTGTTTTATATTTTTAAATTAATAATGGTACAACAAAAACTATTTTACTAATATATAAACATTAGACAATATATAAAATAGTGATAACATTAATGTAGTATGTATTTATGGAAGACGCAGTCTTAATATAATTTAGTAAACGAGTACAATAATATATTGTTTAATATTGTTAAAATTGCATACTGAAACCAAAATAGCATAACCTTATAATAAGCACAAAAGAACACTGCAAAATTTCATATTAGTATTTTTGACAAAATGTTGTTAAATAGAAATTATTGTAATTTTTAAATAAGTCATGGAATTGCATAGTACACGATTTTATTAAAACGCACTGTTTCTTATACAAATAAAACTTTAAAACTACTAGTTGTTTTATAAGATTACAAAATTATGGCATGGCAGAAATTATCTCAAAATTAACTATACCTAGCTTGTATAAGTTTGGTGCAAATGTATTTTAATTTTTGATAATTATAAATAAATGTTTGTACAATAAAAGTTTATAATTATTTATAAATTATAATATAGTTAACATATCCATGAAATTTTGATGAGAGCCGTCTCAGATTTGAAATAATTTTATAGTTGATTAAACTTAAAATATACAAATTATGATACAATTTTCATTTCAAGTAAATAATACAATTTTAATTTCAAGTAAATAAATTTACCTTTTAATAATATTTTCCTGTTTAAATAATAAACTATTTTTTTTTTTTTTGGTATAAAAAAGTTAGGTAAATTTTATAAATCATATAGGTTAGTGTATGTATTTCAATAGTATTTAGTTATATATATATATATCATAATCTAAATAAATCTTTTGAATACAGAGTTATTTTGGTAGTAGGCATGCAATTACTATAATATAATTGTTTGGGTTTGTTTTTTTCATAGAATTACCAGTTAAACATCGTATGGAAATTGAATTTTTTTAATATAGTAAACTCGTTTTTAGTGTACTACATGTATCAATAACAGCCATCCAAACAGACCCGGGGCGAAACTTAACCCTCCATCGATGAGGATATAGTCACTCGGTGATTTGTTTCACTTTAGCTTCCCCCTTACTCAAATACTGATTCAATTATTTTAGCTCTATTGTTAGCTCTCACAAATAAATTTAAATGTAAAAAAAATCAGTATAGCCTCTATATTTAGATTTGACTAGCAATCGAATTAAGTTTCATAACCAATAATATTGTAAATTTAAAGTATAAAAACTATAGAAAATATTATTTTTTTAAATCTCACATTGGTCGTAAATATGAATATATCAAAAGAAAAAAAAATCTATTTATATTGTGTTGATTGTTGGTTAAATAAAAAATCGTAATAATTTATAAATCGATATAATTAAATTGTATAAAAACTTTTGTTAGATTATACAAAAATCTATCTATTAAAAACAAAAGGCCCCGACTTAAGCAAAGGTTGGTTAAAATACATGTATTTATTAGCAATATTAACAATGCTTTAATTTAATTTAATTTAATTATTTTCAGTTTATATTTTATATCATACTCAATATTATACATAATTTAAGTTATGAATAATAAATTATAATATACATATATAGGTTAGGTTATTACTCACCTATAATTGAAATATCGATACAAAAATCCAAACAAAAAACTACTGACATTTCTTAGTCAAAAATTGTATAAAGTATTTTTCTTGCTTATTCATAATATAGTTATAACTTATTACACAATGTATAAATTATGAGAAAAGTTACTCGTACCAATTTAAATACGTCAGTGGTCCCGTCAAATTAAAAATGTGATTTTTCGAATAAAACTATAGCCCAAAAAGGTTCGATGTGCCGGTGCCGCTATATAGTACTGGTAAATGAAGGAAAGAGTGAAGGGTTATTTCCAACGGGTAGTTAAAAATTAAAACGTTACTGTCATGATTTCGGATGACAGCGAGGCCAACGAGCCACGTCGAGTGTATACAACAGCAGGAGAAGTGCTGCTCTATTGCCGTCTCTGCTAAAAGCCCCGGAGATCGATTCACCCTGCAGGTCTCCTATGCCATCAGTATTTTCGTTGTGTGTTAGTGAAGAGAAACGTTGTGTTATCTAACCAATGCGGCAATAGTAACGGTGGAGGTGGTGGTGTTGTTGCCAGAAGACGATCGATTCCAGTAGAGAATGTCTAAGCAAATTTGGATTTATTGGCCGATCTGTGCGAGAGTAAGATAAAATCACTTATTGGTAAGTAGGTATAGCAAAGAGAGGATGTGGCTTTGTCTAAGTCTACAACAGGCGAGTAAAACGAAAAAACACGATAGCTCAATCAAACAATGGCCTTTCCAAACGGTAGTATAGAATAAATCATTATGTCGTTTTCATTGAAAAAGAATCTCAAAAGTCCATTAGTTTTCGCTTGGGGGATGTCTTGTGTGATAAACTAATCAGATCTGATTTATTAAATTACTTTTTGTTTTAGAAATATTGAACAAAATATGCTTACCAATGTACGATATAAGCTTGTTTTATTTTTTTATGATTTATTTTGATCAAAATATAAATTCATTAATACTGTATAGCATCATTTATTATTAAAATTAACTTATAAAATATTAGATCAAACAACTCTACTGAAGTTAAAACCATTAAAAACCTAAAGGATAGAAAGAGAAATTAATAATGTAATTTGACTTCATAGACACACACACTAATTACACATGGACACCTTATGGCCATAGATGGCCAACATTTTAAAATTATTTTTAACAGTACTTAAGCAAATCCTACTCGAAATCTACCCAATATCCAAAACGTGACAAAATTAAATCAAAAAACAATATACTTATTTAATTTAATAAATTATTGTATAAACTAAATAATACATAAATAATTAAAATTAAACCATAGACTGAATACAAAAAAATAAAAATAAATGATAAAACAATTTACTTGTATAAGTAATAATAGTTTAATTTTTGAAATTTTAAAATCATTAAAATATAAAAATTATTTTAAGATAAAACATAATTTTTAGAAATTTTAAAATCTTATAGGTACTCTACATTTTTTTACTGTAATATTTTTTTATCCAGTTAGGAATAAACAAATAATATTTTGTACCACTAAATTTGTAAAGATATTTTATTAGAGTTTAAAATATTTTTATTTATACATATATTATTAATTCATATTTATATTAGTAATATTCTGTAAGTTAAAGTTGAGTTAATTTTCATCGTATACTAATTGCATATATCAAAAACCAAATAAAAAATATTATTTCATATAATATTATTATTGCTGTTATTAACTTATAAGCCAATATGCCAATGTAAATTAGAATAGTGTGAATATAAATTATCATTCGTCTTATAAATTAAAAATACGTTACCTAAGATAGAGCTTGAGATTAATCAAAATACTATGAACATTTTATTGTATATATTACCTAATAAGATAGTCGGTAAGAAAAGTTTAAGTTTCAAAAAATAATACTTTTAACCATAAAAAATATTTAAAACCGCTATTTATTGTTTAAAATTTATATAATCAATTTTGTCAAAATTTTAATTGAATAAAAAATGTACCTTAATACTTATGTATTTTTGATATGTTAAATTACTATAAGAACAACTTATATGAAATTTTATATTAAACTTTTGAGCTTTAAATAAAATTATAATTTTGTCATTTTTTTGATTTCGATGATTGGCTCAGTAGCTCTTAAATAAAATAATAATCAATTATTTTGTAGCCTTTATTTACAAATATACCTATAATATATTATGGAAACTTAATTAAATCAAAGATATATTTCCTTAAAAATAATAGCGATAATAATTTCGTAAATAAATATTTAAAAATAAATTTAATGAAAATTAATCATTTTCTTTAAATAATTGAATGTAGGTACGTTGTAAAATCACTAAATTAACATCATAATCCTTAACATTATTTTCTTGAGTGTATAGTGCATACAAAATCACAATGATATGATAAAAGTTAATAAATAACTAAATGAAATTTGTGTTATTAGAATACGAAAAGTGCTTAGATTTAGGATACATGAATTTAATAGTTAAAAGTTCAATATTAATATTTGTTAAACTAAAACATTAAAAGTTTTTAGTACACCTAAAATATATTGAATTTTTGAATTTTTAACTATAATAGTGCATTTATATTTTTTGATAAAAAAGTCCAAGTTCCAAACCCCTAATAAAACTTAAAATAAACTTTAACACATATCGTACCTCCTAACTAACTTTTAACTTTTTTAGTTTTATATTCATTCAATTCTTTTTTTAATAAAACTGTATAATTACTTAAGTTTTACTTTTTATAGTTAAATTCAATGTTTTTACGTTATATTTTAGTAATATATATATTAATTTAATAATATAATATAAATTTAATATATAGGTTTAGACTTGATTTATCTGTTTAGTGATTATTATTTTTTTAATAGTTCTTGATGATTAAATTATTTTAAAATTCATTTCATTAGAATTATTTTATTAATATTATACTTCTTTTTTTTTATATATACTAGTATAACTAATACTTATACTTCAAAATACATTTCGGTCGTCATTTTTAGAACAAAAAAAATATGGTGGTTTTTGGTTGGATTATTAGTGTTTGACGTTAGTATAAATGACAATTTATATTTTCATCACGTTCTACTTTTATTTTGGTATAAAACGTATTGCTTGATCTGTCGTAAAAGTTTGGTGTACCTACATAAGGAAATGTAACAAAAATCACACACATCGTGACGTATATGTTAAACTCACAATTCACATGCATTATACATGATTAATGTAACAAGTGGAAAATAATAATAGTAATATGTGTAAGTATAGTGATTTAGTTTTACAGTTAAAAATTTGAAAAATAAAACTAGAATTGTAGTTTTACTAAGGAATGATTAACAGCTTGTATGTAGGGTCCATCGTAACGAATCACCGGACTGGCAAGTGATAATAGTCTTTAAAAGGGGAACACATCAACCACACCGTTTACAAGATTGATTTGTCTAATTATTAAAGACGACTGTATTGTTTGGATGAAAAATACTAGGCCAGTAGGTAGCTTAGGGAAGAAATTTCCCACAGGATTTCCCCTAGCGTATAGTGATGTATATTATATTCTGTTCAACACATTGTTCTATTTTACACGTTGAGCGTAAATCATTATACTAATCAAATATGTTTTGTTTGGAAACAATACATTTGTAATTTTTATTCAAATTATATTTAAATGGTATAATTTACTAAAAATGGTTTACCTCTTTTATACTTGCCTATCTAACAATAAGTTAATACAAATATCTATTATAATTTAAGTTTCAATACAATTATTTCATTCATTCTATATGCCCATGCTCCTTGATACGATAAACTAACTAAATATCATAAGTATAATTAATATTATTACACTTTATTACTTTAAATTTTTAAAGTTGTTCATTATTTTTGCAGTTGAACGGTTTCATATTTAACATTTTACTCTCATTAAAATTCAATTATAGTAATAAAAAAGATATATTTTTTCTTTTAACTCCCGTGAATAAAAACGAAATCTAGATGATGTTTTATATTTTACTAAAACACAACGTCGCATTTGAAAAACAATTTTAAAAATCTCAAAAAAGTTATGACGTTACATTTTTATATTATTTTAAAGTGATTTACATAGAGTGAGTGATTTATTCACTATTAAACGTGCTCTACGATGAATAATTTTTTATCACTTTAAAATGTATAAAGACGTTCATTTTTTTTTTACATTTTTTTTAAATGGTTTACGCCAAAATCTCAATTTTTCAACGTTTCAAAGCAAGTAAAGTTGTTTTTTTTTATAATTAATTACTTTCAATTAAGTTTTTTAAATTTTACGTATATTACCGTAAGTTATAGAATATTTAGTAAAAGTTAAAAAAAAAAAAAAATACAAACAAATTAGGTTCCTACAAAAATAGTTTTAAAATCTAAGTCACGACATTAAAGCTACAAACCATTATGTGTTAATTAATTAGCGTAGCTCGTGCATGATATGTTCAAACATAAAATTACTTGAATGGTATAATATTGAGATGTGTTTGTGTAGTTTTGTCGTGTAAAAGAAACAGCTATTTCGTCGAATTTGCTCCCCATATAATATCGTAACCACAAAAAATAAATAAAAACAAGACTATAAAACGCGTAGGTACCTACCATATAGTTTTGATCTAATAAAGCTATACCAACATAATCAATTTAAGCAAGTGTGTGTTGCGGCGGATGTCCTCGGGCCACTCGTGTGAAACGGAAACGGTCGCGTGGCGTAGGGTGCCCCTCGCTCATCGTTGCATTTCGCAAAACACAAAAAGGACTTTTGGACACGTGCTGTCCCCCCGGGCTCGTCAATCAAATTACAATTATTCTTGTACGTACCCGTACTTGTTTTGAACTAATTTTACGTTCCGCCGACCGACAACCGTGTCGGAGAAATAATATATCTGAATATTGTTGTACGTATATTATGAATGTATTAAATACCTATTAGTTGTATATTATGTTTAAAACAAAGAACAAGTATGCTGTAGTAAATTATAAACAATATTATAATTTAAATACCAAAGTAAATATTAGTATAGGCGTTCAACTATTATTAATTATCATGATATAAAACTAAATTAAGCTATGGTATTAAAATATACAACCATATAATATGAGATAAGACAAAACGATTTTATGTTAATTGTATGACTAGATAGTAATATTAGGCGTTATATTTTATATATGTATATTATACTTTTAAGGTAGTAAGTATGTTGCATATTATTAAGGCTGGAAATAACACTCTAAAAAAACCAACAAATGCCCTTAAAAAAAAATACTTTTATGCCCTGAAAATTCAAAATAATGTACCTATAAATTGCAATTACATTTTTTTTATTTTAATGATTTAAAAACATATTTTGAATGAAAAAATTATTTTTTTATTAAATTTAATAAAACCTTAAGCAGGACTGAATATTTCTAAATTTTTTCTGTAGAATTTTTTCTTGCCACTCATAATATCGATTTTTATGTTTCATAGTCCAAAAAAAATTTGGATTAATAATATTGGATTAGTAAATGTTGAAGTTACGTTTTAAAGTATGATCCAATGAATAAAACTTAAAAATCTGATTTTATTGTTAAACGCCCTAAAATATTAAAATAAATTAAAATAACTTTACAATTAAAAATTGTCAAAAAATACTGAGAAATTTAAAATAAAAACTTCTTTTCCTGCTTTTAAGCGGGGACCATTAGTCAGTATACTGTTTTTATTAAACGTTTAGCGAGTATTTATGCAACAACTATTAGCGTTGGAGTGTTAGACTACGTTACATTAGACACGCACAGCATCACAGACAACGAGATGTCGATGAACGGTACAAGTGGTACAAGGTATAATAATAATATGCAGGTTTTCGATGAAACATATACCTGCAGTCGGCTTTCTGGACGAATAAAAGGAGAACGAAGAAAAAAAAACAAAAACAAATGACGTAAGATAGAAAAGAGCGAATCTAATTTCTGATACTATGCGCTGTATCACACGCACACACGAATACGGTATGTGATATAATATAACACGCCCGTCCGTGTGGAATTTCACATAAACAGAATAAAATATGGCGCGAGCGTTATACACACTAGTTGTATACTCGTGTATATATGTATATATATATATATATAAACATATAGTTGGATAGGTATATGCAACAAAAACGTTTCCGCACACCCACACCCCCACACAATATATAGTGTACGGTCGTATAGTATTATATGAATGTGCATGTGTATGTGTGTGTAAGCATACATAGTAGTAGATGAGTATAAATATAAGGGGAATAAATGATAACAATAAAAATATACACGTCGCATAAAAGTGAACGCGGGCCTGCGTGTGCGTGTATATAGCATAAGCATATACTAGTGTGTATTAGAGAGAATAGGGAGTTTCGGTCATGGGGTACTGCGGCAAGCCCGGCGCCGGATGCTGCGCGAGGTCCCCGGGGATTATCTAAGGGATGATGTTCTTAGGCTTTGTGACTGTGTGTGCGTGCGTGTATTTGTGTTATTGCCAATGCCTTATACGCGCGGAAAATGATAGCGATATTGCCCCCGCGTGGGACATATGCGGCGGCGGATCCGTCGCGGAGGGGCGACGGCGGGTGGTTCGGCGCGAGTGGGTGGCGCGGCGGGAAAATACGTTTCCCGGGGCGCGTGCACATAGCCGCCAAAAGTCGCTACCATCCTGCCGCTCCACCGCAAAAATCGCACTCACACCTATATATATATATGTGTGTGTGTGTGGGTGTGCAAAGGCCTGGGGCGTGCGCTCGTATGTGTCTATGTCTGTCTGTTTTACGTACGCAAATAAGCAACCAAGACGTTAGAATCGGTCTGGGTAGACGTAGGTAACTCCTGCACATAGCTAGTACGTATGGGTATCGCGTGGTGGCAATCACTTTGATCCGCTTTCCAAAAATATTACATATTATATATTATATTCACGTTTGTTTCTGCTGCATCCAAACATAACGGAAGACGTTATTCTCTTGGTCATGTACACATTTAGCCCATTTAGGTATACCCTCGACCACGTGCGTATATGTCATAATTAGGGTTAGGATGTTCATGATTTTGCATATTTTTTTTAGGTTGTCCAATAGCATCCATTCTTATACAGAAATATGTTTCATGATATTTATATTCAAAATATCATAATTTTATTTTGCATATAAGTGCATATTTTACCATTTTTTTAAAAAATTGCATAATTTGTGTTTTTTTCTGTTTTTAAGCGCATATTTGACGGTTTTCGATGCAAATTGCTGAAAAACACTGTAATTTTATATTTTACTGAATCTTATATAAATTTGATTATCTGTATTTCACATATTATCATTTATCACTTATTTATTGTTGAGAATTCAATATTATGGTTTTACCTATTCGGAGTAAATAATATAAAGGTACCTACTTAAATAGAATTTTCGATAAGCTTCGTCAATTGTCACAGTCAAAACTTATCTTAAAACTGCGAGTCATTAAAATTTTATCAGATATTTTAACAGAACGTATATATATAATAAATCTAAATTAAATTATAATAATTTAAATAAATACAATTTTTTACATAGAGATTTTTTGTTCAATAGATTCAAAAACGTATTAGCACCAAACAGACGAAGATTTACAGTGGAACATTTAAAACAAACTTTAATTATTCAATGTAACTCTTTTTAATTTTTTTATATTTTATTTAATTTTTTTCAGTTTTTTTCAATTTGTCTATAATAATAAATGTTTATTGCATTTTTTGTCCAAAAATTTCTTTATTTTTTAATGCATATTTTTCAAATTGTTCATGCATATTTAGTTGATTTTTAGTGCATAAGTGCATACATATTCATACATTTTTTAGTGCATAAATATCCTAACCCTAGTCATAATATAACGTTAGGTAATCTAACGCACAAGACATTCGTCATTATTTCAGAAAACTAACTATAATGTCTTGGAAAATATTTTTTTCGTATGATTTAGTTCGTTAAAAAGACATTTTTAGTTTAAATATTATTTAAATTTAAGATGAGTAAAGAAACGGATCGACATTTTACGGGCTATCCGTATACCACAACGTCCCATTCGTTTGTATACTTTAATAGCGAGTTACTTATACATATATCGTAATTACTCGTCCAAACTTTGATTTTTACTCATCGAACTACTCCAAAAATATTCTGCTTCAAAATAAGGAATTAAAAATTCATATAAATTTTTTTTTAAATAAATGATTTTAAAAATATAGTTTTTTTTAATATCGATTTGATCAGCATTGTGTAATTCACTGAGTGTTCTTCTCCGAACCGGCTGAATTCGAATTCGAATCATTTAAATAATATTGTAATAAATAAGACATTATTATTCTCAAAATGTTCATAATTCCTGAGTTTCATTATTGGACGTTTTGTATAGGTAGGCTTGAAAAAATGTTTAGTTCAAAGGCCTGTTTACGGTTGATTTAAAACCAAACTAAAATATCAATCATGACCATCTATGATAATATAATTTATTTAACCCAGTCTCGTAGACGTTTGTAATACTGCTAGGTACACTTATACCATGACTTATAATATTCTTAGTTCGTGTTCTTGCTCTACTCGTTCGTCATATTTATTTTATAATGTCATATTATCGTACATTCACAACGCTATTATGCAGGTCGTGACCGCGTTTCGTATTTCGTGAAGGGTATACCCACCACTCTCATTTCGATTTATCTCTGTAGCTTATTATTATGATATCCGGCGAATAACGACGCATAAAATATTATATGTAAATATTAGAAATCGTATATATCTACTTATTACAGAACATATACAACTTACATATAGTTTACGTATAAACGGTTACATAAACATAATACGTATTGTTGATATATTTTGTGCGAGTTCATATACGAGAAAAACACAACCATATATGTAAGTTCGAACACCATTACAATAGATTATGTTATCACATGTAAACAAATAAAATTCTTACATATCATTAACACTCGAGTTTGGGAGCAAAAAGAAAACGAACCGCTAAAGCAATAAAGAAAATATATAATGTACAGTATATAGTTCAATTTACAAGAGGTGCGAAATTGAAGTGGATAAGCCATGTTTAGAGAGTCAAAAATAGTTGGTATAGTTAATAGCAGTGTCCACTAACAAGATAAATAAGAAAAGGTTGCGTGGTCAATCAAAACAACGGTGGTTAGATGTAGTGAAAAGAGACAGAATGGATCTGAGACCAGAATAGAATGGGGAACTAAATCATGCATATAACAGCAGAGTGGATTAAATTAGTCTTGGCAGCAAAGGGTTGTCGAAGTATTAAATATGATTTATATTATTATTATCAGATAGATATAAATTATTTTTTTTAAGTCTTTGTGATACATTGAGTTTCTTTACCGTTAAAATTATTTTCTTCTATCCATGGAATAAATCTATATGAACTCAAATAAAACGCACGTCAAAGGTATATTCACCTCGTTATGTTTATATTACCTAAAACTAAATTTAAAACAGAGTTCTCAATTTTTCAATTTTGGTTCAACACGTAGGATCATATATTTAGTACGTGGGCTATAGTATACAGTGTGTCCCAGAAGTCCAGTATTACTCTTAATACCTATCTCCGTGGAAAATCAATGAACTTAAATGTGGTTTTTGCATTAATTAGTTAAAAAATTTCTATTAAATATCATAAGTATCGTGGTTTTTTTCAAAAATTCAAAAATTTCAAAAAAATTTAGTTTTTTAAATTTTCAAAATAACCATTTTTGATCATATTTTTTTAAATAGTTTAAAAAATATATTAAAATTAAATGAAAATTAACAAAATTGCGTTTATATTAGTTAGTACATACTTTAGTAGTATATTGAATTATTTCATTGATTTTCAAATTGTATTAAAAACTCAACTTTAACTATTATTTAATGTCAATAAAAAAAATAGGTCAGTTCGATCGAAGAACACAACAAACGTTGACCACACCATTAACATTCTTGGAAGTGAAGTTGTATCTTCAATATATCATACTCACATTATTGGTATGCGAACCTTGGAATAAACAAATCATGCGTTATGGAATATCACAAAAAAATTAAAATAAAGCAATATAGAAAACCAAATTTGTTCAATAGTTTTTATGCGAGTGATAAAAAAAGGTATTTGAAAACAAAGATTCGGTGTTACATAGAATGGTTCAGTATCCAATATTTGGAAATAAATTAATTTTTGCCAATAAATCTATTAAAAAAAAAAATCTATATTCCAATCGAAATCGATGAAAACAAACCATCCGTGTTTTACTACATACTTAGCTATTTATATAATTTTTACGAATTCAGAAATTTAAATTAACCAGTTCGATTTCTACTTCATTTAAATTTTTTTTTTTTAAGCTATTATAAAATATATGATAAAAATTATGGCTATTTCTAGTATATTTAAAAAAATTGTTTTGAAAGTATACCATTTAATTGGAATTTTTTACTAATTGCTGAAAAATAATGCATTTAAGTATATTGATTTTCCACAGAAATTACTAATGGAGATGATGATACGGGACTTCTGAGACACACTGTATAGTCTATAGGTATATAAGCAATATATATTATATGTATCTATATTTATCGTTTAGCGACTCGCAAAAACCGGCGATAACTGCATGTATATATACATTATACATCGTTATATATAAATTTAGCGTGGAGTTAAACGCATTTCAATGACGCCAGATCACGTATGCTTGTGTATATATACAGCATTTGTGTCCGCAGAGAATACGCTACGATAGCAAATCCAATTAACTAGAGCAAACCATCACCTTTTGATATCGGCGACCAATAAACGCGCTCGGGATAAGACCAGAAATATACACACACACACACACGCACACACGCACACACTCACTCACTATATACACAGTCAATATTAGTCGTGTGTGGTTGCGTAGACTTAAAAATTCAACCGTACAAAGAGGTGTGGTAGTTATATACTTGTATATATGTAAGGAAGAGCGGAAGAAGACTCGACGAGCGGAATCGTCTTGTACATATAGTTACATTTATGTATAATATACCTGTATACACGCCGCCGCACGCAACGCTGTTCCCTATAAAACATTCATAGACATTGGATCACGCGAACATCGGTTTCCAACTCCGGTATATATGAGGTCGATCGTCGGGTTATTTTTTTCAGCGGGACGGGTGGGAGAGGGAAGGGGGACTTACACGTCTTGAGTCGAGTTTTTCATATACCCCACGTTGGTAACCGTTGTATATAGGCGTAATGAATTTTTATAAATAATAATATTTTTATATAGGTAGGTATTGTATAGGTATTTCATAAACGCGCGTGTAACTCACATCGCATGGTTATCAATTATCATGTACAGAATAAGTCGGGTGCCCAGACATACACATTACATTACACAAATGTAGACCATATTATAGATGATGTACAGTATAAAGACTTCAATGATATATGGATGTGCTTATGGTACACCATCAATAGATAGTGATCAATTGGTAGCGCGACAATAGATAGTATAATACGACAATTGATAGTTTCATGAAAAAATGTTAAATCAATTTTTTCACAGATTTGTCAATAATTTAATTCATAATAATAAGTTCTCACAAATAAACGATATCAATAATAATAATAATAGTTATAGGTTTTCAGAAATAAACTTACACAAAGTTCTCTATAATTAAAATAATCGGTTGAAAGTTGAAAAATTAGTCATAGGAAATCAACCATCATTAAAAATAAAGTGTAATGATCGAGCAAAAAAACTTAAAATTATGTGTAGTGATTATAATAATAGAAGTAAAAAAGAGTATCTACGAAGGTTGCGCATAATTTTCAACTACAAGTTTGATTTTTTTATTAGGTAGGAACCTACTATTATTGTAATTATTAACAACTTTGTTAAAGTTTATTTCTAAAAACATATTATAATTATTATTATTATTGATATAGTTTATTTGTGAGAAACTATGGCTATTAATTTAATTATTGACAAATTTGTAAAAAATTCAAATCTAAAAATATATATGAAATCATCAATTGACATGGATCCAAATATCTACAATTGACTATAAATATAGATTTAAAAATAATAATTGCATGTGGAGTAAAAGAAATCCTTTTATCCATCCGTGATCAATAACATTATCAATTTTTAAAATATGCCACTATACTTGAATAAGAATAAAATTAATTCATCTTTTTTTTATCTATTTAGCATAACTTTAAAAATTAAAAAACTTAGTTTGAAAAAAATAACTTAAATAACATATGTAATTACCGTTTGTCGTGGCTAAATCGAGTTTTGTTTTGTACAAGTGAATTAAGAAACATGATTTAAAAAATAATAATAATAAGATTTTAAGTTAATATTTTAAACAGTTATTCCATAATATTATTATAGGTAGGTAGTGTTTCAAAATATCGTAATTTAACTCCTAAATAAATTCAACCGTATACTATGTGTCGTTATTTTTAACTCACTGTACATAACAAATATGGTTGTGTTTTATTTATAATAATTATTAATAAGAATCGCCATACTATAATATTGCAACAGAATAATAACTATATATAGAGCAGCGGCGGCTTGTATAGAGAATGTTATTGTTGTTTCGTGTATAATATGAATGCAATATATTATACGGTATAGGTTAGGTTATAGTATATACTCTATTACCATATATAGTATAATGTACATACATAATACATACGTGTATATATTTACGTATACTTACAAGTTATAATACATCTACATTATTACATGCACATCGCTTCTAAACCAAACGAAGTCAACCACCGCGGCTGCTGCTGCCATCTGTGTCTGTTTACTAACGTTGCCTCAGGCCACGCAAATTTAATCATCTCCTTAGTGTGCATGTGTAAACACAATTTTCAACCTTAACTGCCAACGATTTTCGCAAACATTTGCTCTCATTGTTCCTTTGTAAGTTCATCCACTATATACATATTACAATCCGACCATACCGTTTCGATAGAACCTCAAAGACTTAAGCCCCTAAACGATATATTATTATGCCAGTTTGGTAGATATCTTAAGAAAATATAATATTATTATAATCCCATATTGTTGTATTAGCATTATATATGACGTGAATATATTATATAATTTAATAATAACATTAAAGTGAATACAAGTTTATATATATATATATTATATATATTTAGGGGCTGTTACAACGTTGTTGTCGATTACTAAAATTACATAATATCACAATTCGTAAATATTTCAAAGTAAAATTAACAATGATTTAAAAAAAAGCTGAATAAAACTTAATACAGAAAACCATGTTATAACCATTCGTTGTAAAATGTGTGAAATACTATTGTTTTTTTATTTTTCAAATCAATAATTGGCGTAATAAATAAAAATATTTTTTTCTGCAAGCTAATGTTGCATCGATAAATACATGCATAAATACTAATTAAGTACATACAATTTATTAATACTTACTACTATCAATAATTATTATAACATTTAAAATATCCATATGGTTAGAAATATACAGTAATATAAATACTAATTAAAAAACATCAAAAATCTATAGTCACAATAGTTTTTTATAGGAAATTAAAGTTAACATTTTAACAATACACCGCTAAAATTAATAAATTATTTTATATAGCTAGAAATTTATAAAAAAATGTTCTTCATATCTAAGATTTACAAATTAGATACAAGTTCCACAAAAGACATTCTTTACTTATTTTTAGTATGCATTTGAAGTTAGAATTTCGACAAAATTCATCAATATCACAAAATATTTAAAATTATTTTGTTGTTAAAAATGCATAAAAACTTTCTTTTTTTAATATTTAATCTTTAAAAATATAATACAAGGTTGTTTATAAGTAGTTCATACTAAAATCTTAAAATCTAAATAATGTTTAAAAACAATATTTTTCATGGAATTTTAAGTTCCCATTTAGACGAAGTCGCGTATTTTAACGACAAATAACAATATTTTCATTATTTGATTGTAATTTAAAAATATTATTCGTGAGAATTTAAAATTTAATGTATTTTATATTATTATGAATTTGACTAAGCGAAATGACATTGTTAATTTATTTTAAAATATTATCTATTTATAGGTACTAGGAATTTATTTTTTTCTATTTCACGATATTAGCAGAATGATGTTATTCAATTTTAAGTCTTATAACTTTATATGATATGGTATCAATACATATTATAATAATTAAATACTAATAATAAACGATAAATGTAATTTTTTCGAAAAAATGAAATAAATCTACTATAATACTGAAAAAAAATGATTCTGCTAGTTTTATCAATAAAAAAACATATCTCTAGGACTAGGTGATATAGGCTGACAGATCGCTATCGCTCAAAATCGTTTTTCGTGCACTATGATATTATATCGACGGATAATTTAGCAGATCAATAATAGTGACCTACTCGATAATCCTAATGCACAGAGAAACGGTATTCATTTAGGTACCTAGCTTTTTATATCCAAATATTATTTATTAAATAAATAAGTGCTAAATAATAATTTTGAATAAACGTAAATAAATTTTTTTTTATAATTCTTCAATATTTATATGCAAACCAGTATAATATTAATATAATATGGTTTAAAAAAAAAATATTTATTTATATTTTAGCTATTTATGTTGTTTTTTACACTGAATGATGTACGGTATACGTTTATAAATTAGATAAATGCGTATTTAATGATAATATTATATTAATGGTTTACCGAACACTACACACTGCACACACACTAAAAGTCCGACTTTTAAAATAATATATTTTTCGTACATAAAAATTTAACATAAAAAAGTTTCTATTTATTAATGGATTTAATTATATTTATTATCTATTGATACTCAATGTGCGAGTAAAAATAATATATTTTACGTACAATTATATAATATATTATACATTGTCATATCGATCATTAATATACACGACAAAAATTATGTCTATTTTTTTTTATCATCTATTTTCTTTTTATCATTCTCGTGTGTATATTTTTTTTCTACAAAACTTTTCTCTAGCTAGAATGACATTGCATGTTATAAATCACTTGTATTAATAATTCAACAACTTTTGACCATAGAAAAAAAAACGCATGCTTAATAACGGTATAGCGGGACTTTATACACCGACGTATTGCCGTATATTATATCATGAACAGTCTTCGACGACTATTAGTTTACTTCACCGCTCCTGGGTCTGTTGTAAACTAATAACTATGGGCAATAATAAGGACCTTGATTGTGTGTTCGACGAAGTACTTTGGCTATCACGCACAACATTTAATTTCCTATTGAAAATATATTAGAAGGTATTATAATACCTATATGACAAATAACAATTTATAATTCGTTTGTATGATATATAGTCCATTATATCTAATAGGATTATACTTGCCCAATAGAATTAACCGGAAATCACCCATATATGTTATAATTTATAACTAGCAATTAGAAAGACTGATTTGAATTTTATATAAGCCTGTATAAAAAAGGTAAAAAAAAAAATGTCATTTTTATTGCAGGCCAATAGCAATTACGCACCGATGAACCGGTGCAATAACCAGCTGCAGGTACAAAATATGTCCAATTTTTTAATTTTTCAAGAATCATATAAAAAAACTTTTTGAAAACTTGATAAATTAACCAATGTTTAAAAATATATTAGTATCATTCATTTTTCAAAATAAGAGATAACAGGTACATCAATTAAAATCATTTTGTGTGTATAGTAAATAATATAATACAACGACTATATTCATGAAAATAGTTTTGAAAAAAAAACTATAACAATTTTATTATTACGTATTTAATTATTGTTCCGATTGATATTTACGTAGTTTTGATTTATAAAAAATAACTGGTTATTGTTATCGAGTATAATAAGTGAAAATTCTGGTAATTATCCTATAGCTCACGAAACTTATTTCAAACTTTGATACCGATATCAGGTAATTGTTTACTGCCAGTTTATTAATAATATTACCAAATCACAGTACACTAGTATTTTTAAATACCAAATATATCGGATGCCTGTCGTTAATATCCAAATATATGTATACTAATTATATTATTATTATGAATAATAATAATTTTATCAATGAGTAAGTAGATATGTATCTATTTTAAAATAATTAGATAAGTTATTCCATACATATAAATAAATAAAAGATTATCATTTTATACCTGATTATTACTATACCAAAATTCTAATGGAATATTATTATAGGAGATAAACTGCATCCTGACGTGATAGATATCATAGCCACTAGCCAGTAAAAAGAAAAATGTCGAATAGTGTTTTGATTTTACGGATATGTATTTGATTATTTCGACCGGAAAATTTTTTCAAATAATTTAATAATTATTATATCTCCAACAAGAATGATTCACGTAACTGATTGTTACTTCAGCCGATCAGAATTTGTTTTTTAATAATTAACCTAAAATAACCTTCTAATGGGTAACCGCTCTGATGTACAATATAAGTATCCAATGAACTTCGTCATTAAGTAGGTCACTTCAATGGACATATTAAATTTAATTCAATAATAAATTATTTTATATAATTAAAAAACAAAATTTGAGCATAGACAGTTTAACTATCTGCTAACCAAGGTTTTCAAACAATTTATTTTAACCAATTTTATTAATTGTAACAAATGTCTGTAGTTTTTATTTGTTTTTCTCGATTATTTTAAAAGCACAGAGAAATCTCTATCTTTAACCAACCAAAGTATCAATAAAACCCAACTTCGTACAAGAAACTTCGCTTGAAGTTAATGATCGAAGCATTTTTTCTTTTTTAATAATTGTATAGTGATTAGTAATTATTGATTAGTGGGTGATAATGATTATACCATCAAATTTCGTAAAATTGTTCTTGTTGAAATAATATTGTTTACGTAATAATAAAGGCTGCAAAAATTAATATTTGGTACTTATAATATTAAAATATTATTATTAATTTATCTTAATATTTTAAAAAACAAAAACAAAATAATTCTGTGAAAATTGAGTTATGAAAATTCTGAAAATTACGTACTAATATGAAGCCGATTCGTCGAAAAATTACAATAAAATTACTAAATTTCTAACTTTAAATTGATTAACTTATCGCGAATACTTGTATAATAAACGAAGGTTTTCGATTTTTTAATTTTTAAATAATAGATTATAAAATTAGCCTTTTTTATTTATGTTTCTATTTTTTGATTTCGATTTATAGACACGTCAAACATTTGGGGATGATATGATTAAATATTAGATTCAAATCGGTCTAAATCTGTCAACACGTCTATCTAAATAATACAAAAATAGCGCATGGTAATATTATATTGATAAATTCTAAAGCAGTGGCTCACTCCGACACGTCGAATAAAGTTTAAAATACATTTCCAAAGTGCACTGAAGTGTACTTTTTTTAACATTCCTGTTAGAGACCAATCTCTTATTCTCTTCACTTCTCTTCGTCATCATTAGCATCAGTGTTAAGATTTCGATGCACATTGATTTTTTAGTTACACATTGTACGTTTTATAGCATAGACACGTCATATCTTTTATGTATTTTTGAATCGGAATAAAATGTTTTAAATTCTTTGGCGATTTCTTAATTATTATTACCTATTTAAACCATCTATGAACATATTTGTAATTTTATATATTTTGTTGACCATTATGTTTTGTTTTTATGGTATTTTATTTTTTCGTTTATCGTTTAAAAATTTCAATGGTTTTTTTTTTCATGTCGTAACGTTCATACAAGCACTTATTTTAAGTACCTATGTTCCTAGGTACTTACTAAGTACTATTAATATAGATAGTAAATCAAACTCACCTTAAACGTTTATATTTTTAAAATAATTTTCGATTTATTATCATACAAAAAAATATACATGTAATACATAAATATTTAAAACGAGGTATTAAAGGCGTTACGGTCAAATGAAAAATGTAACCAACCGAAAATATATCGACCACTAGTTTTACGGAGTCTAAATATTAACAACCACGGTGTAGGCACTTTCATTCGTCGTCCGGCGTGGTGTATATGCAATTTCGGTACATCGGTGTACAGGTTGTTTTCGAACGCTACCGCGTGCCGCCTTGTACGAAAAGAGTAATACGGTTAGGTATTGTATTCGTATTCCGTTAGAATAATAAAATAAGACATACATAATAATATAGATACATAGAATAAATAGAACGCGATGATTTAATATTGACACTGATTTATAACTAACGATGAATTAAAAAAAAAAAAATGAATTATCATTGATTATTATGGTACTAACTACTAACTAATCTGGCTATAATATATTATTATGTAAATAGATTTATTAAAATAATATGTTATCATTAGGGCCCGGATTTATATGTTTTTTTTTCTGAATAGTCCAAAAAATAGCTAAGCAAGTCAAAAGTTTGATTTGTAGTCAAATAGATCCTTAATATAAAGTCTTGTTTTGCTTATTATGTCATTTTTTTACATGACGTGCTGCATATTTCTGTATTTTACGATTTTTTTTATCGCATATATACGGGTTTTAAATGCATAATATGTAATGTTTTGCTCATTTTAATTAAAATAACGTATTTATGGTGATATTTATAGCCCATGTAATTTGACCAAGTCGTCTTCTTATCTTATCTGAGACCTATCGGGTAATCTGTTATTGAGTAGATTTTAGTGAATCATACAAATCGTCGTGTTTGTCGTGATCCGTGTGTGCATAACTTTTATTCAATTTTATTTATTTATACTTAATGAAAATAAAAGACATTTTTTAATCGTTTTTTTTTTTTTTGCATATTTGAATGATAATCAGTACATAAATGCATGCATATTTAGTAGACGTCTTTAGTACCTACATATAATTTCGGGCCCTAGTTCTCATAATATATCTGCTACTAGTGTTTCAAAATGATCAATTGATATATTTCGCTAAGAATGTAATATGATCAATATATTTATCAAGTACAAAGTTGATATAGATACAATTATATTTGTGTATTAACTTTGATCGAGGTAGATCAGCTAGTTGGATAGTAAAGATTATAAAATAATTTGTCGTAGAACAGATGTTTACGATAAGATGAAAATTTCATAAACATTAATTACCTAATACATCTATGTATAATTACATAGTAATTAATTTATGCTATTATTTTTACATTTTATTTACAATTTTTAATACCTTTATAGGGATTATATTATTTAAATCTTAATATAATATAAATAATCCAGATATACGTGATGGATAAATGTATTACCCATATTTTCTGGACCACACCTGTTCATTACATTTATTTATTTAAATATATTATTTTTTTCATACAACATTATATTAATATAATTTTAATAATTGTTTTTCTGATTCATTTATCATAGTGTAAAATATAAAATATGTTAAATTTATTGTTTAAATTATTCACACACTAAGAAAAAATTATGAAACAAAAATGCAGTTTGGTATCCATTCTTATTATTCAATTTTTTAATTTTTTTTAATGGAAGTTTGAGCACTAAATCTGAAAGAATTTTAGTTTTTTTTGGAAGTTTATCAAGACATTTAATTTTTTTTTATCAATTATACTATATGCTATGAAATACTAATATATGTAATAAATAGGTCTTATGAAGCTTTCATGATTTACTTGGGAAAAATGTATATAAATATATTTTGATCATCCAGACATATAACTTTTAAATACATGAATATTTTAAACACAGGAAACATGTATGATTTTTAAAACATAATACTCAAAAATATAATATTAATTAATGAGCATAATAAATATATTTATTCAAACAACAAATACACAGCATAAGTAAAAAAATACATTCAAAATTAGATATTAACATTTTGTCATGTCATATTATATCAGGTATCATTAAATGCATAAAAGTTTTTGTGCTATGGTAGATATAGGTTAACAAAAATATTTATTTTTTAAATAAATATAAATTTAGATTTTAAATTCAATATTTTAGTACAATAGTAATAAATAAATACAAATTATTCAAGTTACAAATAAATTTTCATTTCAATTAAATACATTTTAGCAAATCATTTAGGCTTTACGCTAATATAGGTATAAAATAAGAAAAAAAATATATAGCAGTGTAATATTTATTAAAATAAAAATAGTAATTGTTAGGTGGGTTAAAATAATAAACACAACTAATAAATGGTTAATTAATATTAATTTTTTTACAATATTTGATAATAAGACTAAAATTTTTATTTTTTGTTTGACAAATAAATATGGTAATTAAAATAAGTTATTTGGCAATAAAAACATGTCTTCATTAAACTTTAAGAAAAATTTGGCAAAAGTAACTTTAAAACATTTGGTAAACAACATTGACTAGTATTTACTGAAATATTTTCAATAATCAATATCAATTATAGCTAAAATAATTTTATGCTATTATTAACATGGACATATAGTACAATACATTTACAAAAGAGTATTTCTCAGCAACGTGTTACATACGAAATGGTGGTCGTTTAGTGGGTATATTACTAGCATTGCCATCGCCCAAAAATCTATTTATAGAATATTGAATCATTACAACAGTTGTGGAGCGTAAATTTATATATTAATATTAAAGAATTATACTGAAATATAATCATAACAAACTACTTACAGTTAAAAATGTTAGCAGAGAGCTCATATGACAACAGTCAGTATTGTGGTAGAAGAAGGGATGTTATATGGCGAAATCTGATGAATGCACGAAGCTGCCCAAATGTACTCTTAACGTAAATAGAATATATTTTATTGTATATTATAAATTCAACAATGAAAAAAACATTTACTTTAAAAATATTAAAATTAATTAATAAACAAAATATAAATATGTAATTATTTTATGAAAATTTCAAAAACGTTAAATATAACAAAAATAAAATACTTTAATGTATTTTTAATATTAGTAAAATAGTGAACTCAAAACTTAAATATTTATAAAAACGTAATTAAGAGTTGAATTAATTGCCAGTTATGTATATAGCTTTAAATTCTATTTTTTCTTAAAACAATAATACTAAACATTTGTTCATAAAGCCATAGAATCGGTAGGAAAAAAAGTTAATATTTTTATCTCAATCAAATGATACAACAAAAAAATGAAAATAAATCTAAATACATAAAGTTCATGAATTTCTACAAAAAATAAGAATCACTTAATTTACTTTTTAATTTTGAACTCTTAGCTATTTAATACCTAACTTTTTATATAACAATAAAGGAGTGTGTTCAAATTGAACTGGAAAAAATTTGATCGCACCTGAAATTAATTTTTTATAACATAGAGTATTTAAGTACCACATTATTCAAACTGTAGTGAAGCACAAATTTAAAAACAAATATGAGATTATGGCATTTTTTTTTTTTACAAAAATAAGGATTATGATAGTTTTCAAAGTGTATTTCACAAATTATAATATATATGAGAATAATATATATATTTTTTATCAGTGAAATTAAAAATTAAAATATTAAGATTTTAAATTTCGATATTTAAAAAAAATATATAAAAATAGTAATGAATATAACTATATAACTACTGTTTTAATTATAAAGTTATACATTATACATGATGAAAGATAACAAAGTTAACAAAGTCCAATGCCATCAGTTTCTGCATTTCCTCGCTTTTCATAAAACATGACATCCTAAAATAAACATGAGTTAATAATATTCAAGAAAATTCAAAGATATTAGTTTACATTTAACTTACTATCAAAAAACAAGCTCCTAGCATAACAGCTTTCATACGAACATCAAGATCCATAGGAAAAGTAATACCAAAGAAATCAGCATCAGTAAATACTTCTCTTAAAAGTCCAGACCATTGTTTGGATATACGGCCAACTACAGTGGTTTTGTCCTTAGATAATATCTGAAAGCCATTATTATTATGTGACAAAAATTCTTAAACTTTGTCTTTGCGTATAAACAAAATATTTAGTTAACTTAATTAAAAGCTTTAAAAATTACTTTAAATTCAACATCTCCTCCACACATACTATATCGACATATTGGGCCTTCAATTTTTAATACTTCTTCATTAGCTGCATTACGAATGGTAAATATTGGTGTTAAAATTGACCAATCTTGTTCAACGGATCCAACCAAACACCCAGGTGGTGAAAATACTTCAATTTTCTGTTATACAATTTTAAATAAATTAAAAATCATACATAAAACATGAGATCCCACCATCGTTCATTAAATAAAAAAAAAAAAAACAACAACAACAACAACAAAATAACAACAGAGAACTGGTTTTAAGTAAATATTTCGATTTTTAAAAGTTTACAAGGATTTTTTTTTTATTTTAAACACTTCTCTCTTTTTTTTTTTAAATACAAACTAGACCAGAAACTACAATCAAAATATAAAATTGAAGCTTCTTATTGTTTCTAAAGTATTATCAAATATTCAGTATCCTAAAATAGAAAAAAAAACTGAAAAATAAGCTTTATTGCAGATGATCATAATTTAGAATAGAAATTAGATTATAAATTATTTAGAAGAAATAAATTGGAGACATAAGTTTTAAATGCACTTTAGAATTAAATATATGATAAACTCAATGTACTTAAGACACATTTATTGAATCTAATATCCTGAAATTGGATCATTCCCGTGCTGCCCATTTATAAAAGGGTCTAAACATTAAAATTAATAAAAAAAAATATAACATTTTTATTAGTATAAGATATGAACAACAAATATTTGACACATTTTGATTTTATTCAAGTCATTTATTCATTAAACAAAGCTTTATATTTTTATATCCAATCATTATTGTTATGGCACATAGAATAATAGTAAATAATAATAAAACAAAATATAAACTCAACTTTTTCCACATACACAGAGCTATTTAAATTGTTTTAAAAAACATAAAGCAGTTTTGTTTTAACTTTCAGGTCTATGTGTCGAACTAACTTTATAACTAAATAATTCCAGTATTTATTTTTAATATAACATATTATTTTACCTGTAAACAACAAGGAAAAAAGCAGGATTGACATGCTAAAGGCCTTGATAAATGGATAATTTCATTTTTAAAATTGTCCAAAATTTTCATTTCAAATGGCCGTATTGGCCCACAGCAATTTCGTGTACAACAATCATTATCTTCAACAGCATAAAACACTTTTTGACCAGCGCTATTTTTAATTGTATACTTGTTATTGGTCTCAAATCCCAATAGAGCTAAAATAACATATTACAAATAACCATAATTAATATAAAATATTAAATTTTCAATTGGTACACAATTATAGCCTATACAACATTTATAATATTTATAAGTTACAATGATTCAAATACTATTGAAAATATTGTACAAATATAATTATTTAAAACCAATAGTTTCTATTAATTGTTTTAAATTCAAAGACTTAAATAGTAAGTGCTAATACATTTATTTTACTTTTTACCTTCTAAAACTTCCACTTGTTGTTTAACAAGTAACTGATTAATTGTTGAAAGATACTGAAGTCCATTTGGACAGTTTTGTGGTATAGATTGAGGAATTGGCATCCAACCATCTGTTAAATTATAAGATTTAAATTTTTAAAATAATAAACTACTGATTTATATTAAGATTAAAACTATATTTATTAGAAAATTCACGGATATACGTATTACCTAAATAAGTTGTTTTGAAACTAATCCTAAATAACTTTTAATTTAGTTAAACCATAAAATAACTAACCAGCCATCACTTGAGGAGATGGTTGATAAGTGCCGGGTTGATGTTGAATAACCTGTCCATAACCTTGCTGTGAATACGGAGGTGGATAGTTTGGATTTTGAATCATAGAATATCCCTGATTTTGTTGAGCTGGCATTTGTTGTTGATGTTGATACATATTATATTGGTCATGTTGATAAGGTTGACTTTGATTAACAACTGGTGGATATTGATTTTGATTACCGATAGGTGGATATTGATTTTGATTATTAGGTGGTGGATATTGGTTCTGTGGTGAGTGATATTGAGAAAATCCTAAAAAATAACATCCACTTAAAATTATTTGTCTTTAGTTAATTAGGTATACAAAAAAATAAAATAATGATAAGTAAATATAAAATCGAACCAACCTAACTTAATTAATAAAAAATTAATTAAAATTAATATCAACTAAAAAATATATTAATTTAATTGTTTGCTTAAAATATTATAATTATTTTTCACATTAAATTTTCATACCTGGTGGTGGTGGTGCTACATTTGGATTGGAATACATTTTAATTTTCTGACACTTACGATATTTTAATAAAAATATTCTGAAAAATATAATTTTTTTGTTAGCATAGATAGTTACTATACACGCTATACTAGTTAAATCTAATTAGTAAAATATCTACTGGCTAAAACTAAACTAAACAATTTATACTGAGTCTTGTTTATTATATTATTATTTCTATATACATTTTGAATAATTGTTGTGACTGTTGTCATGGTTATTTTACATCAACCACGTACATTTATGACTCATGATCTCAATTGAGACACTAAACAAATATATCACTAACAAGCGCTCCCACATCAATGTCAATATCATCAGAACATTAAGGTTTAGTATCAAGGTGTATTTGAAATGCAAATAATAATTGATGAAATAACATACGTAAAGATGCAATTATTATGCACTATAATATAAATATTATTATAACATTTTCTGTATAAATTATTAAATTAATTATTTTTTTGAAATTTATTTCTGTACAGTAAAGCATCTATAATAGAATCATTTGGAACCAACACATTTATTTGTTTTAAAGAATTTTCCATATTAGAGAGGTCAATAACACAATTGCATTTGAACTGAGACTATTGATATTTTCTGTAATAAGGAAAATGAAATATAGAAAGGTTTTATTGTAGTTTAAAAAAAAACCAATGACTTGAAAATATATTTTGCTTGGCAATGTTTTTAAATTACACAAATCTATATTAGTTATTAATTAAACATTGAAAATAGCAACTTTGTAACATATCTAGTATATTAAAGTTATTATTATTGGTACTTTGGTAGAATGATAATGATATAAATATTAATTAATTATTAATTTTTCTTTTGTATAAAAAATTATTTATTAATCAAATATTATATTGACAAAAGACAAAATTGTTTTTGAAAAATGTTATTATATAAATACAAATAACATACAAACATTTTATACTAAGAAACCCTACATTTTTAAACATGATAAATTAATAATAATATTATAATTAATACCTATAAATACTACTTATCTTACTAAGTTTTACTTAAAAATTATACTTTACAAGTATAAAATTTAAAAAAATAAATAATTTGACCATTAATTGTAGATGAAAAGTTAGTTTGAAAACTTTTTTAATGTACAAAACACGAGTTATAAGCTGATTTATTTTGGACTAATAAATTGTAAGTATAAGCATTGATTATAAATAATATTATTGATTTATAAGAATGTTATTATTTATTTCTTAATATATCAGTAGGAAAAAAAAAAGAATAGGTTTTAAAAAATCGCAAAATCTTTAAGTGTATGATTTGCACCAAAAAAAAAAAAAAAGTTGTTAATAAATTAATAATAATGATTCCATTTATCAAGACCAGCCATGTACTAATAACCACTACGGAGTTATGAATTTTAAAATTAATTTGAATCTAACAAAAATATAATTATTTCATATATATCACTGTTTTGACAGTCTATTGACTACTATTAAGTTTTTATAGGTGAAACATTACACAATTAAAAATATTTATAAAATAATTAATTTTTTTTAAATGTAACAAAACATTAAATATATATATATGTATAAGAATCAAAAATAACTTAAAATATGCATTTATATTTGAAATAAAATTACATATTTTTGTAATATAGGTACTCATTACTCGGCTATTTTTGCATTTGTGCAATATAAGTTTAATATGTAAATGTAAAATGCTTTAAGTCTTATGCACTAATTATTAGTAATTAATCAAAAAAAATTAATAGGAAATGGTTTAGACAAATATAAGCTTAAATTATGCTTTGACAAAAAAAAAATTATCATTAAGTTTAGGTACTTACAGAAATTTTAATTTAATTTTGATTTAATTCAAAATCTTTTTCTTATTTAAAAGTTAATTTTTTTAATCTAAACCTAGACATATTCAATAATTTTTACTATAATTAATAAAATAGTTTAAAATATTATTTTTTTTATTTATAAGGTTACTAAGTCGTATATCGTATATGTATTGAATAATATGCATAAAAATAATAGTTCATGAGTTTTTCTTTAGTGTTACAACTGTTACAATATTTATAACCGTGAAAGTATGGACTGCCTAAAATTTTTGTCATACAATAGATCATTAAATACAAAAATCATTGGTTTTTTTCTTTTTATCAGATTCACTTTATTTTTTATTTTTTTGGCACCCCGCCCGTATTTTATAAATAAAACTTGGACATTCAATCCTAGGGAACTTCTAAAACAATTTATGGCATTTCTACAAGACAAGCTGAAAATCGGATGGAAAAATATGCCATTACATGATAATCAGAATCTTGCCGTATACTTGTTGCGACTGGGAATATAATATTAATATAGCGAACAATTTGAATTCTCAGAACTACATGATAATAAATAATAATAATATTAATAATAATAATAATAATAATGACTAATAAAGTTTAGACAGTGAGAGGCTTACTCAAATGTATATAATATTATACGTTTTTATATGCTTAGGTATGCACGTGTATTCCGAAAACAGACAACTACTACGAAAAATATTGATTAGCGACTAGTGCGACGACACTCTCCGGGTGTGCAAAATACAAATAAATAGCAAACAATAGAAATAATAAAATTAATATTAAAATTAAAGAGCGGCTCGTCAGTCGCCACTGAGCCCTTCTTAGTTCTTATTTCGGGAAACGGAACGCAATACGAACAACGATATTATCGATTAACTGGTCACCACTTCACGTCTTCGCCATAGTCTACACTCTACGGAATACGGCAAAGAGTAAAGGAGACCCACTCAAAACTCAAAGCCCACTACCACCCAACAGTTTGTGGACTAGGCGGACAGTGCACTGAATACTGATTAGTGATTACATTACTTACAATTGACTACTAACTTTACTGAGTACTGACAGAGTTGAGTTGAGAGACTGAGTCACTGATTACTATATCACTATTTCAGTATTTCAGATTAATAATATGACGTTTATCGTTATCGCGTGAAAAATTTTATAGAGTGTCATTAGCAATAGTTCCGAAAGAGCGGCACCCGTATGAGTAATAAGTTAGAATCGCGAATATAGATAATTTGTTCCGTGATAACATTATCGTCGACGTCATCGTGTCAGTTATTACTATTCGTAGATAATAATATATATCTGTGAGTGTGGCAAGAACTACCATAACAATATCCAGTGCTAACGCAAGCGGTGCGACAATTGACACACATTGCACGGTCGCCTGCTTGGCAAACGATTGGAGACGTGACATCGACCACCGACGACACAGCTGCAGCAGCTGACAGCGCGATTATTATTATCCGCCGAGCAGCTGCTGCAGGCTGCAGGTTGCAAGTAATTCATGCGGCGACATGCACGTCCTCGGTCCTCGATCGGAAGTACAACTACTACCACGGTAGTATCACGTGGATATTGTAGTGGGCGGAAGCGGGTTACGACGACTTCCGAATAGTGCATTTTGTACGACAAGCGATTCCTTCCCCTACTGAATTGGTGTTCAGGGCTGTCTGGCCGACCGACCAACCGACACGGACCATTATATTCATTATTCAATACCTTTATCATATCACCGAAGACGTAAACACATATGTATGTTATATTTATTTATTCAATAATAATAATAATAATAATATTCTCTTTCTTTTCCGCGACTCATTCTCTCAATCGTACGTCGTGATAAAGATTAAAGACGCAATTTATTGCGAAAAACGAAAAATTTTTTGATCAGCGTATAGTGACTGACGAGACCCGTCTGTGGAGGGATTAGTGAAAAAGATACAAGGTACTTTGCCCACAGAGAATATTTTTATCATTACTATTATTATTATTATTATTATTATGCGTGTTCGTTACGTTTACTTGCAACAACAACAGTAGAAAATGAATCGTATGGCTTTGTAATCAACATCAATTACGTTTTACGAATATAATCTTACATAAATATACACTTGCGCGACCAATACTCTTGTTTCTTACGCGATTTGTAAGTTGTTGTTGTTGTTTCTTTGTGTTCTTCATTGTTTTACGTTTTATTTCTATCACAAGTGAATACAGGTCGTTCAGTCTTTCAGTGTTAGCAGCTCGCGGTTTCTTGAAAGTCCATTGCCACTAATCGTCGCCATGTCATACGCCTACCTGTTTAAATACATCATAATCGGAGACACAGGTTAGTGGGTATTCTCTGACTGCTAAACTATCAGCCACTTATAATCTTAATCTGGCATATGTTACAGGAGTAGGCAAATCGTGTCTCCTATTGCAGTTCACTGACAAGAGATTCCAGCCCGTCCACGATCTGACCATCGGTTATATTGATTTTTATAAGCAATAATGATTATCAAAGTTTTTTTTATTTTTAACATGAACTAATTCTAGGCGTCGAATTTGGTGCACGCCTGGTGTCCATTGACACCAAACCAATCAAGTTGCAAATATGGGACACTGCTGGTCAGGAAGCTTTTCGATCAATCACACGATCTTATTATCGTGGTGCAGCTGGTGCATTATTAGTGTATGACATCACTCGCCGAGACACTTTCAATCATTTGACTACTTGGTTAGAAGACGCTAGACAACATTCTAATTCCAACATGGTCATTATGCTCATTGGCAACAAAAGGTAATATTTTAACCAGCATAATCTTAGTCAACTTTGATTAATTGATTAATGCGCTTAGTGATCTGGAGGCAAAACGAGAAGTAAAGAAAGAAGAAGGTGAAGCATTTGCTCGGGAACATGGATTAGTATTTATGGAAACATCGGCTAAAACCTCTGACAATGTAGAAGAAGCCTTCATAAACACTGCTAAAGAAATATATGAAAAAATTCAAGAGGGAGTATTTGATATCAATAACGAGGTTAGTTATATTTAAATTGAGTTATTTGTAAACTATTACCTAATGGCTAATAGCTCGCCTAATAGTCATATATTAATTTTATTTTATTCTATTTAATTTTAGGCAAATGGTATTAAAATTGGACCACAACATTCAACTGGTAACAATAGCGTACCTGGCGGTAATAATCGATCCAATGGCAATGGATGTTGTTAACTATTTCTGAAGGTCAACTAAATAATATTCAATTTGCAATTTTGATATTATTGCTTTCCATGTGGGTTATACTTAATTTTTTTTTTTTTTTTTGAGTGAATTATATTCAATATTTATTAATAGACCAAACTCTATAAAATTAGTATTGCGAATATATCTATTTATATAACTATATTACTTATTAATACTTATATGATGATGGTTTGGTTGTAAAAAGTTTTAAATCATTAATGTATAACCCATAAATGATTAAAAAAATATTCTTATACACTTTACTTCTATAGCACGATATTACCTTAATTTTATGTTTACCCTTAGGTTAGGAATGTAATTTATTTATTCCTAAATGTTTTGTTTGTTAGAATATAACTGATTTACTATATTTAATTACCTTATACACGCGATCAGTATTTAAAGTTTAAGTGTTCACTTAATGGTCTTAATGTATTTTATTAAAATAATTATCTTTTTAAATTCAAATAATTAACATTACATGAAATATTGATTTTTTTATGTTGCCATTGTAATTTTAATAATGGAAATTAATTTTTATAATAGGTATAATTACATATTATTCTAACTTTAATTTAACTTTTGATACTGAACGCATAATTATCTCTGGTTTTAAACTTTGAACGTTTATAAAATTAATGATTTTATAAACATTTTATGTGTAAATACTAAATACTTTATTGTTAATCATTTAATATCCTTAGATCTTATAATTTAATATGCCTCATTATATTATTATGATTGGTGTACAATGTACATGTTAGTCACAATAAATGTTTAATCTCTTATTTTATTTTTAAGGCGATTTAAATAGCGATTAAGGTACTCGTGAAATATTTATTCCTTTGTTTATAAAATATTCAATTTGTTAAAATTTGGTTTTCAAATAAATAATGCTAGAGTTTTAATATCTGATACTAAAAATATTAAACTAACCCAACACATCTTGTCATGGGTGTTTAATCAGGGGGTAGCCTTTTGTTTTTTCGATTTTATAGTTAAGTGTAAGAAATAACATTTAGTGTGAAGCACAGGGGAAGGCACTTAGGTTGGTTAAGTTATCTGATGAATTTTATTTTTTTTTGCTTTTTCCATATTTTATAGTAAAATTTATAAGTTTGGTATAAAAAATAGAATTTAGTTTGAGCAGTGGGGATAAGTGCCCCCTGCCCCACCCTTCTATAATCATGCGTATTGTAGCTCAATCATTAGGTATTAAATTATACAAATTAAGCTCAAGAAAATACTTCATACTACTCGTGCGTGTGTTGTCTCTTTACAAAACATAAAACATTACATTTGAGTTCAGCCAAAAGGATTTTGTGTTATTAGCTTGAATATTTAAAGTTGAGAACATTATCTGTAGTAAACATAGACTTTTTTTATTAACATTTCAATTTGTAAGCACGATTAATATATGAAATATTAGTAATATAAATTGCTCATGTTTTGCTTAAAAATTCGCAGATTATGTTCTTAACATTAAATTTAATAATCAATAATGAGTTGATTCACTCTAATATTTAAGTTATCACAAAATTTATTTTGTTAAGTTCAAATTTAATATTTTATTTTTGTAAGGTGAAGACAACACATACATGGATAGCATTCTTTAAACACATTGATTGAGTTTCAACAAGAATTTGTGTCTTTAGGTTTAATCGAAACCATTAAGCATCAAGTATACTTTTGAAGTAAGTTTTTTTTATTATTTTTTATGTAACTCTAAGTAATTCTATTATTAGTCAACATAGTTAAATAATAGATATTTTTAAACATAAATTAATACACCACTCATTAGTATAACCATGAAAATAGTTTCTATTTATTAGAAATTATTATACATACACACTAGAGTGAGAAACACAAATATTTATATATACTATAATATACAGTCATTATATGTAGCGACAAGACAAAGTTTGTGTGTAGTAGTAATATTACAGTTTTCGTTTGGACAATCTTTTTTTGATAAAAGCAACCAATCCGTCCACAATGAATTGTAAGTTAATATCAAAGTAGGCATGCATAGTATGTTAAAAATAATAAAGCGAATAAAATCATTTGGATAATTGTTCAATAAAAATTGAAAAATACATTTCATAATCTATAAAAACATACACTTAAATTACACTAAATAATAAAAATAAATAATTATAAAAAGTATTTATATACATGAAAACGATTTATAAAAAATGAAAATCTTACATTTTAAGGCATACATTTGTTGTTTTGTAGCTCCATAAGATATTTTAACATTAAATCTATAAGGGTGGATGACCAAACTTGTATCTAAAACAAGACATTTAAATTTAAACAAACATTTTATTAAATAAATAAAATCACTCACTTTTCCAGAAACATTAATTGAAGCAACTTTAGGCGCTTCGAATGCTTTCAATTTTAATTTTGATACATTTATTCCACATGTTATTTTAAAATGATCTTCTATATCAGATTGTACTTTAATCAAATCTGAATAATGGAATGAAGTAGTTGCAGGAGATGACCGATTCAGTGAAAGCCTATAGATTATATTATTTGTTTTACTATTTAGTTTTCTACTGTATAATAGGTTTTAAGTTTTACATTGAATGACTCTACTAAAGAGACCAAAGATGAGTAAAATTTAAACTTAATAATTAATATTACACAAAAAACAATTGTAATTAGATGGTATGCCAGCCAATCTCTATTTTTTGTTTATATTTATAATATTCTTCTATCATGAACCAATCATTATTTTTTTTTTTTAAACTATTAATATTTTTGAAATATATCTCTAATATAATTTACGGTCAAAATAAAACAACATTTATTTAAAAAATATATGTTTTTAAATTTTATGAATAACAAGCATTTTTAATTTCACATCCTAAATCAGAATATTGTGATACATAAAAATCGATATTTAGAAGAGTAGTAGTTTATGAATTGTTACTTTATTAGTATTTAAAGTTTTAGTAAGCGGAGTAGTAAGACAAAATATTGTAGGATATTTCTGTATCACATCACTTCACTCACTTAAACTTTAAATACATATGACTTAAAAACTATTCAATGAAATTTAGATTTTTATGTATCAAAATATTACAAAAAATATTCTGCTTTAGAATATGAAATTAAAAATATAGTTATTCAAAGAAGTAAAACAAATCAATACAGTAAAAAATATTAAAAGTTTAAATTCGACTGAAAATTATATAAAAAAATATTTTTAAAAATGTTAATAGTTTTTGAAGTAATGATTGTAGATTGTAATAAAAAATTATGTTGAATTCTGAAATGGAATATTTTTTAAGTATTTAAAGTTCAAACAAGAGAAGTAGTAGAACAAAATTTATCAAATTACCTACTTTAACTATTCCACAGTATTCATAAATAGTTTAAATATTAATAAGTAATAGGCAATTAATGAACTACTTGTCTAAAATTTAATTTTTGTATATCAAAGTACTTAGAAAATCTTTTACTTTATAATTAAGCATTAGGAATAGATTTTGTAAGTCAAAAAAGTAAAAATAAATTTAAAATTATAACTATAAAAAATAGTAAAATTATAATTTTGTAACAACTTATTTGATTTATAAAAGAAAGTGGTTTATGAAATAGTGATAGTTTTTGATAAAAAGTGATTTTATATTGCTCAAAAGAGCCAAAATATTTTTAAATTTTTACTAAAAAGAAAATTCGAGTTTAGATTATTTTTATCTTAATTATAACAAACAACAAATACATTTTAATGCACTCAGCTCTTGTTATCAGAAACCATTCTTAATATTGAAAATTAGAGCAGTTATATTTGTTATAAAATATTATCAGACAAAAATAAAAAACCCCATTTATTTTAGAAGAAATTTTATATTTCTTTAAGTTTTTAAAATCTAAAGTAAGCTATATTAAAATAAAAAGCGTATTGTTAAATCAATCAAATTTTATTGATATGGTCAAAAGAAAATATTTTCCATTCAAAGAATATTGATTGATCCAAATAATACAGTTGAATAATAAAATAATATTTTTAGAATACTAACTTGGCTAAGACTGATTGAAGGAACTCGGATTCAGCATAACATTTTACATCCATCTGGCCCTTTGATGATTCATATTTATAGAGATAGTGGTATAAAACAGTTTCATTGTATAATGGTCCTGCATCACCCATTGATATTGCAATAAGCCACAGAAATTGATATAAAGCGAATTCAAATGGTCGAATGACACAATCAAAATATTCAGTTAACCAATTATGTATGGCAACTGAAATTGATTTATTTCCTTGTACCATTAATATGGGCATGTCAGATAAATTATTTTTACTATAATTTTGATTATAATTCGGTGACTTTAATAATAAACCCGTGTAAAGTTTTGAATTAGTATCATTGTTAAAAACATTAATCTGTGAAAAAAACAATATAATATAGTAAATTAAATTATTTATTATACTACCTATAATGGTTAAGTAAATATTTTTTTAAATCTTCATTATAAATATTTTATGCTAAAAATATTACATGTAAATTAATTTATAAAACAGGTCATCATTTAAAATATTTTTTTGAAATTATTTATAGTTTTAAAATATTACTAATTCCGCAGAATTAACTTACTGTTTAATGAGTTAACTAACTTATTTTTCATATAATTTATTTCTCGTAAACAACATTTTGAAATTTCTGATTATCTATTGATAGCTTCTTTAGAATAGATCGCAGTTAAAATTTAAATAAAAATATTTTGAAAAAATAATACATAAAACTATATTAACTATGTGAAATTGTTGTTATAATAAAATACTGTTTTCATTTATAGAAAACAAATAATGACTTTAAATTTTTATTTTTTGATTCAGCATAATATACCTACAGTTCATGGAAATTTAATAGAAAATTTAAACAGTGTGTAATCAATTGTATGACAACTTCAATATTAAATAGTAAATAGTAATACATATTAATACAGTTATTAAGAACACCTATATTTTAATTAATACAGTAGTCTTAATTTATTAATTTAATATTATTATTTTGTTAATATAAATAAATAATAAAATAAGTATAAATGAAATCAAATTAATATTGTTCAAAGAACACAATGCTATGAAATGTATAACTTTTTTTTTACCTTTAATGCAATACATTCATGATTTGCTTCTTTTGCTTCAATTTCCACAGAGATTTCTGAGAAAGAATTCTTTTGGTTTTTCATATTAGTAGATGTATGATTCATTAAAAATTTCTTTAACTTTTTGGATAACAAATTTAAATAGTTGGTATCAAAATTCAAATTCCATAATGGAGAAACACGAAAAATTGACCAATTTTTACCAACGAGATCTAGATTAAATACAATACACAAAAGTAGCACATTCTTATGAGAAAATTAAAATCAATTGGTATGTCTATTAAACGAGATTTCATTTTAGTATGTTGTCATATTTTTTTGTCTTACCGAGTATATCAGATATTTCTATAAGAGCAGTTGGATCATAAGTGAAATCTTCAACTATTCCTGACTCTGATCCTGACATTATAACTATAATGCAAATAAAATAACATAATATAAATTATTATAAATAAAGAATTTAAAATATCATATGACCCAATTAAATTTTTTGGGATTGCCAATAGTCTCGGAATTAAACTTTAATAATTTATGTTGACATTTTGGATTTTCAAAATAGATATTATTATAAGACACTAGGTTACATGTTTCATATAAAACCATAAGTAATTATATAATAATTTCTCAAATCCTAACGTCCCATTATAAGTTTTATCATAAATTTGTTTATAAAACTAAAGCTCCTCAAGTCTTACTTTTGCTACTCACTTTATGTCTCTTACTTAATTTTTGAGAACAATGTAATTAATATGATATATATTAAAATGTAAAATTACTTATGTTATATAATATAGTAAAAATAACAATGTTTACTTTGCTATTTCTTCAACTTTACTATACAGGAAATTTAATAATTTGGTACTTTCTATTATTTAATTTATTCTTTTAGATAAGTTTGTCTATATGAAATAAATAAAACATTATTGATTGTTGTAATAATATTATTATCTTATTATTTATATATTCTAGGTAATTATACTAAATGCAAATAGTAGAACTTACTATCTTCCTGATCAGATTCGTCAGTTTCAATTGTATGTGGGTTTTCATTTTCTTTTTCATTACAATCTAAAATAGTATATTTGCAATATTAATAAGATGATAAAATTATAAAATTGATAATACTTATATCTTATTAGATACTTAAACTAATAATCTATAGTTAATTCATTGTTTTGAAAATTGTTTAAAAAAAACATTTACAAATGATAATAATTTGTAATTAATATTAAGGAAGTTGATTTAAAAAATTCAATAAATGAAGCAGAACAACCAGTAAATTAGTAATAGTTAATAATGTTTCTCCTATTAAGCCTGTTAAACCTCCATTATTATTTAAGCTAATTGTACAAAATTTACATAAATTGTTTAATTTAAACAAAGAATAAAAAAAAGTGTTAAGCATACATATTAAGAATATGTATCTTTTATGAAAAAATTTAATACATAAGCTTATATAGGATGAGAATAATCATTAAGCATGTTGTAAGTTTTAACAAAGGTGCAGAAAATGCCAAACACATGTTGATATACAAGTTACTGAGATCTGATGATCTGTAAATTTAACTGTGTAAATTATAGCTAGATATTTAAGTTAGATTTTAATAAAAATAACTAAGATTTATCACAGTAATAAATTATGTTAAGTATGTACAGTGAAATCTCTAAATACTGGACAGTTATAATAACTGAAATTTTACCTATTTGGGGGAATGCTATTTTTTCTAGGCTGTTTATAGGAAGTATATTGATTTTTCTCCAAAAATAATCTAAGACATAGATGTATTTGTTAAGAGGTTTCACTGTAGTTAAGTTAGTTAAATTTTTGGAAAAAAAAATTGTAACTTTCATACTTTCTGAATGATAATTAATAATAAAAAAATAAATATATTATGATAATATGTATATAAGTATATATCACATATTTTATATATATATATATTATCTTTTTTATAAATTGTTTATATTTAATTAAATTTAATATGTCAATAGTGCTCAAATGCTCATCAACCACATATTTAATATTATGTTGATTATTTTATGTATTAAGCCTAGAGAAAATATTATATATAATGTTTACAATTAAATAATTTTATACAATTATTTCTATTTTTTATAAATTAGTTATACTTTAAAATATAATTAAATTATTCCATATCGAGAAAAGTTTACTTATTATATACAATAATAAAATTTTAAACAAACTATATAATTTATACACAAATGTAACTAACCATTAGTTATACAGGATATATCACCAAATGACTCGGAGGTTTCATCTCTCGCAACTATAAAAACCATAAAATATATACATGAGACAACAAGTAACTAATTAATATTTAATTTTAAGTTATATGCTTGAAAAATATATTTTTATGTTAAAATGTTTAAATATAATGCTATTTTTTTATTTTTTTTTTTTTGTTAATTTCAAATATTTTCACTGAATAATATAATAATCTATATCTTTAAGCTCCAATTAATATTATAAATATATGGCATTAACATATTTTAGTACTAACGAAGAAAATATATACTTACTTGGATTTGCTTCTATTGCACTTAGGTCTTCATCGATTTCCATGATTATCCTTATTTTATATTATACGTACCTAGAATTTATAGATCAAAATATCGGTCAGATGAAGAATACAAACACTAACCACTTGGTCATTTAATATTTCGCAATATTATAGAATATAGAATAAATTAATAGGTAAATAATTGTTAATTGTACCTTTTTCTCGTCTAATATTAAAATGTCGATTGTTGATTGTATAGTGTATAGTGTATACCTACTTACAAAATATATTTATTATATTATATAGTATATACCATAAATAATAAAATATAGCAAGTATAGTATATTTTAATAGATAATATTATCTACAACAGTACAAGCGTTCCGTTGTTTGAAGTTTGAATTGAAAATTTGTAACGGATAAAAGTGATAACGATTAACGACTTCTTGTCCGCTTGTATCGCTAGCACACCTGTTTCTATCTATCTAAAACTGTGATCGATAGCGATGGTTGCAGAATTGAGAATTGCGAATTGCGAACATTAATGCCTGGTGCTTACCTAATGGTCATAAACTCATAACTAAATCACTATTTATTAAAAATACTTAAAAATTAAAATATTAAAAGCATTTATGCATTGATTAAGTACTCACATATATTTGGTATGAGTAAATAGTAAATACTAAAAACGAAATAATGCCAGATTACATGAATGATCATTTAACATTTTATTGAATCAAATAGCCAATAGGTAGTTCGGCTAGTTCTTTAAGCACGATTTAGTGGTCCGTAATTAGTTTATTAAATTTTATCGAACTATTAAAATCATTAAATTAATTAATTTTTTCACGAAACCTGGAAGAAACAGGTAAATATTAATTTGGTAATTGTAGTGACTATAACATTGTAACCAAGGTATTGGGTAGGTAGTTGTAATTATATTATAATTATTAGTTAGAATTTATATTATCTAAAAAATACGAAACATGTCTTTAAAAAATGGTTGTACACTGCAAAAATTGAAAAATGTCAAATTATGTTTGAAAATATAACTACACTAAAATATTTTATATTGTGTATTTATAGGCGGCACAGACTTCTGAATCAGATATGGCAAAATTCAATCGGACAATTTCAAGAAAAGTTAATTAAATTAAATTCATTTGAATATTGTAATTAAATTTTCTTAAAATACGCAGAATGTTGTCTATGATATGAATAGGTCGTATGAATTATGAACAATAAACCAGTAGGTATTAGTGGTAATATTATTTTTTACGTATTAACATAATTACTCCAATTTATTATAATAACTAATAATTGAAACATAAAACTAAAAATTAATAATTGTTACCTATATTATATATTATATCTTATACTCGTGTGTTAATTATTCATTGTTACTTGTTAGGTAAGTAACTATTTATTTAAAGAAAAAAATTTTCATTTTTTTTAAACTATATCTACATATATGTATAGGTAGTTTTTCTATAATTCCGTTGAATATCTGGGTATTTGACTTGTCAAAAAAAAATTTTGTAAAAGTACACAAGAATTGTGTGTGTGTGTGTGTTTTTTAGTACCTAATCTCGTAGTTACTTTTTTCATTAAAAAGTTAAGTAGGTACCTAACTCTTATCATAGTTTTATTCGAGTACCTAATGAGTAATGATTAATGAATAAATTAATTACTTTAATATCCAAGCATAATGAATAAAATAATTAAATTACTTTTAAAAAATATTTTACTCAACATTGATGTATATTGTATACCATAGGTACGTCCATGATACGCATCAGTTACGTATTTACCTACTTAACTACATAATGGTCATATAGTATCATCAACTTAACTACCTACTTCATAATTTATGCAGTTATGGTTAGAATTGCATGCTTAACATGATACTTTGGAATTATTTCAACGTATTTGAATAATTTAGGAGTGTCGATTGTGGTTTGCGAGTTGCATTGTGTACTTACGTAAGTACCTACTACATTGAGACTTACCTACTATTTGAGTACTCAATGAGTTGCGTTAGTCATCACATGACAAAAAAAAAAAATCAATATATATATATTAATGTTGGTGTTAGAAATCTATAAAATACTATACCTTTTTAAAGATATTTAATATTTATAATACCTAAACAATTATTCAAATTTCAAGTCTACCTACTATAAATTTATTTTTTTACGCAAAAATACAGTTTTCATAAAAAAATGTATTCCACTACAAAAATAATTACCTTGCAGAAGTTCATAGTAGTTGTCATTCGTTTCTTGTATAAACAAAAAACTATTTTCATAAGTCATAGCTTTGTATTATTTTTTTACTAAGTTCCTTCTAAATATTGTTGTCTCTTGTATAATATATACGTATTATGATTTATGGTCTTTATGGCCTACTTCTTATATCATACATTTTTAATAACTTATAATATAAAAATATTGAATTCTATATTCCAGGAATTTATCATTTCTTAATAGTTGTATAATGATATGCTCACACATCATAATTTATTGTATATTTTATTATTTCATTAAATAAATAACGATAAAGTTGTCGCACGCAAATAGCCCTCAATAAAAACTAATAATCCCTATTGATCACTGATAATAGAGACGATTTACATTGTTTGGTCACGTTATTGCGAAAATATGGCACAAAGCGTGTGATCTATTTTCGTGTGCTGCCAGAGACAAGGGATGGTCCAATGAGGCTCTCCATCGTCGGGGAGAAAGCCGATTTCTCTAAGGACGCGGAGGCCTTTGTTGGAGCTGCCTGCGACTCTGGCTGTCTTGACCACGTCGTCTTCTCTCACCAGTGCAGGTGCACCAGACAAGCGAGCTGGAGCTCTACACAAAAAGATTTGCAGTACATAAAAACTAATGATATAATGCGGTGATCTACCGTTAGAGTTTGTTATTTTGTTGTTGTGATAAATTTAGTTAAATTAAGATAAAGAAATGTTATTAATGTCGGGAATAAAATCGTTTTTCTTTTGATTACGATTTACGTGCAAAAAAAAAATATGTAGATTATTTAGAATATTATTGAGTTGAATAATCATTTTCTAATATTTTTTAAAATATTTTTTGATATTTTTTAAGGAATTTTAATTAGGTCGTAAGCAAATATATAAATTTATTAACTTTTATTCCGCAGATTTTTTCCGTAATTGATTAATACTTTTAAACTAGGTAGGTACCTACGTCCTACATTAATGTACTATTAAATTATATATTATATTGATATATTATACAGATACTACAATTATTGTATAAATATTTGAGGTGAAATTTTCATAACCTAAAGTGCCTATTTAATGATAAATAATATTAATATATTGTAATTTTCAATAATTCTACATTAATTTTAATGACAGCATAATCATTTTAAAATTATTTCGAACTCGTAATAAAATTCATAAACCTTAGGTAAGTACTAAGTAGCTAATAAACATAAGTAAAATAAATAATAATATATTTATTTGGCACGAGAACCGTGATAGTAGTTATAAAAGTTCAAACTACGATTAAAGATAGTATATTACTGTTTTAATCGTAGTTCAAATAATACATTTGTTTTGAATTATAAATCATAAAAAAATTTGAACATTCAATTTATAGAAACACATTATTCTATTAATCTATTAATAAAATAATTAATAAAAGTGACATTTATTCTGGTAGACAGTAGTTAGTAATAAACTATTAATTAATAATCACAACTACTGAATTTATAATTTAATATTAGTAAACAATCTGACATTAAAAAAATCCGAAACAAATCTAAAATCAAATTTACATTTTATCAATAAATATACGCTTTTCAGCTTGACGTATCATAAAAATCGATCTAATCGATCGATACGTTACGTTTTCATGTTTAGTTTCTATTGTGTGCGTTTCAGAGTTTTGATACGTATCAAAATATGATTGTAAACCATGTTGAAATGTTGCTTATCACGAGTTAGCTTAGGATTGATACTCTTAATTTCTAGTACCTGTACCTACTTCGCTCAACTTTTGAATTTTTTAAATCTTATCATTACAGTTAAAATTTGTTTTTACTTTTCTAGTTTATAATATTTGTATAAACGTTATAAATTATTGTTTTGCTCAATAGATCGTTAATGTTTTAAAACTTGTGTTTTTTGATTAAACTTAACTTCATTAATACTTTTTAATCAATACTCTAATATTATTTCGATTTGATACTCATGTAATTTTATTGTAATTGCGTTTGAATGTAACTAATTAATAGAAATGAGTCAAGAAAAGATTTGTGTTAAGCTCCCAACGACAGATAAAAAAGCAACTCTTTTAAAATGGCGAGTAAAAGAAGGCACTTTGGTTAATAGCACTGTTGTTGTACTTCTTTATCAAGAGGATGGAGAAAAAGATCGGAAAAGTTTTCGCACACATCACATTGGTGTTGTTAAGAAAATTTTGATACACGAAGGACAAGAAGTTCCTGCAGGGTAAGAATAACTTTGATTCTGGTTAAAAGCTTATATACTTTCAAATATATCTAATAGTATTAATATATTTCTAATATTATTATAGACTTGAGAATTAATTATTATTTTTTACATAATATTTTAGATGTCCTGTATTTGAGTTGGAGCCTGGTTGTAGCCATAGTACTGTTGTTAGTGATTTATGTGCAGATTGTGGTGCCGATTTAAGAATCGACAATGCATCTAAACCAACTGCATCTGTTTCTATGATACACAGCGTGCCTGACCTTAAAGTCAGCGAACAGGTACATACAAATTATTTTATACATCTAACTAAAATATGAAATTATTAATTTTTAAATTTAATTTTAGAGTGCATTGTTGTTGGGTAAAGCTGATGAAAAACGACTGCTTAGTGATAAAAAACTGGTATTACTTGTAGATTTGGATCAAACACTAATACACACAACAAATGACAATATACCTAATAACATCAAAGTATATATTTTAATTTATTTGTGTGGTTTTATATTAATTAAATACTTTATTGGCATGTGTATTTGCACAGGATATTCACCATTTTCAATTATATGGACCAAATTCGCCTTGGTATCACACAAGACTTAGGCCAGGTACTTACAATTTTCTTTCTTCTATTAGTGAATTATATGAACTTCACATATGTACATTTGGCGCTCGAAACTATGCTCATACTATAACACATATTCTGGATCCAAAAGGAAAGTTGTTTTCTCATAGGGTTTTATCACGAGATGAATGTTTCAACCCAAACAGTAAAACTGGAAATCTCAAGTATGTTTATCTTTTTAAGTATAAATATTTTATTAAATATATTATATTAACGTTAAGTTTGCTTTTATTGCTAGATATTTAATTAAATGTATTTTACTGTATGATATGCCCTTTCTATATTTATATTAAATTAAATTAACTGTAACTGAAGTCTATATAATATTGTTATGATCATTTTGAAAATAATAGTCTTGGTTAAAAAAATAAAAACTTATTAACAAAAATAAAAATGTATTTATGCTTTTACAGTTTATATCACTATTGATTTTGTATATACATATGTAACTTTATATTTTCTTCAAAAATATTTAATGATATTTTTGAACTCATAACATACTTTAACACATGATAAAAAAAGATTCTTTATAACTTCAGAATTATTTTGTTCAATATTTTTAAATAATGTATCTCAATTATATATTTTTTGTGAAATTAAAATATCACTAATTTGAAAAATCAAAATGATAAGTTTCTTAAACGTGTTAAATATTATATATAATTGGCAGATGATAATAAATAAAAAATACTTTGCACACTTCAGTTAAGATTAAAAAAGTCAATAAAAACTTCTTATTTAGGTATATACATATTTATTTATTAATTTTCTATGAAAACTAACAAGTTGTATTAATAAAAAAATAAGTATGAAACGAATATCAGTATGTAGTATGTAAATATAAGTATTGTTACAAATCTTGGTCCCGTATAAACTTGTAACATCATAAAATAGTAGATTAACAAACACCCAAAAACTCATATTATGGATTTAGAACTCAGCCATGTTTATATTTAAAACCAAGATTATGCATTACTTTTACAATATTTTAAGTTTAAAATTATAAATATTTTAAAATTATTAAGTATAGTAATATATTTATACTGTTTTTTACTCTTTTATTATTTAATTTAATTTAATTATTTAAATTTACAATTAAAAATATAGTACATTGTTTATTTTAGAGGATTGTTTCCATGTGGTGATAATATGGTGTGTATAATTGATGATCGTGAAGATGTTTGGGATTATGCTTTAAATTTGATACATGTCAAGCCATATCATTTTTTTCAACATACTGGTGATATAAACGCTCCTCCAAATTTACAAAAAAATGTTGATATAACCTTACAACAGGATAATAGAATAGATTTTACACATTTAGTCCAAGGTAAATTTAGGGGTATTTTATTTTCTTGTTATCAAAAATGATTTAAATATATTATAACTGTTTATTTTATTATACACCAATTAATTTAAAAAGTTTAAAAACGCTAATTATTAATTATGTATTGACACAGGTATAACTATTAAAAAAAAAGATAATCTAAAAGATGAACCACAAATGGAAGATGGAGAAGTTGCGTCTGATGACGATTCAGGGAATACAACAACTGATAATGAAAAAAATAAAAATAATGTAACTAAAGATAATAGTGATCAAGTAGAAGTTGAGGAAGAAGATGATTACTTGTTGTACTTGGAAGATATTTTGAAAAATTTGCATAAGGAATACTTTAAAGAATATGATCAAAAACATAAGTTATACGGAGATGATGTTGAGGTTCCTGACATGAAGCGTATCATACCTATGTACCGTTCAAAAATATTAGCTGGTAAAAAGCTAGTATTTAGCGGTTTAGTGCCTACTCCTGTACCGTTGACTGAAAGCCGAGCTTATAAGGTGGCTCGATTGTTAGGTGCAGAAGTCACAGAAAATATTGAACCGGACTCTACACATCTGGTTGCTGTTCGTCAGGGCACACTTAAAGCTAGTGCAGCCCGTAAACGCCCTGATATCAAAACAGTGACACCTGAATGGTTGTGGCTTTGTGCAGAACGTTGGGAACATGTTGAGGAAAGATTATTTCCTCTCCGATCAGAAGGTGGTGGTGGTTCTAGTAGTAGAGACCCACCAGCTCATTGTAGTAGTCCAGAACATTCACCACATTTTATGGCTAATAACCAAAATATTTCTCATGTAAATAAAGAACAGGATCAAAAATTTGCTGAGACACTTAATCCTCTACTTTCATTTTCTGATGAAGATATTAAACGTATGGCTGGAGAAGTAGAAGACATGACTGATGATGAAGAAAGTTGTGATGGTGATGATGCGCCAAATATAAATAATGTATTAAAAATAAATAAAGATGGCAATTCAAGTTCAGAAGCATCTTTAGATGGTAAGAGTTTTATTATGAAATGAATTGAAATATTATTTGTTCTTTTTTCAGTTATATCCGTATTTAAAGTTTTGGATTCATTGTGATTTCCATTTTCAGATGGTGTGTTTTTCTGTTATAAACATAAATTTACTGAGTATGGAACTTACAATATGTCTGAAACATTAGTATAAAACTGAAGATATATTTGAGAATTGAGAACATATAATTAAGCATTTTGTTGTTTAAACTAAAGTCTAGTTAATATAAATCAGAGATGGAAAACCTTATTTTTATTATTATTATTAAATAGAAAATTTACAATCTGTAGCTATAGGCAAATATGATATACATATGAAGAATAGTTAACCTGATGACATAGTATTAGGAAGAAGGCTACCCAGTGACAAAATTGATAGATATTACCTATAGTATAATGGCTATATTCTAGTGACATGTGAAATAATCTTATTCATTGTCTAATCTTAAATAGTTAAATAAAAAATAAAAAAATTGGAAACAATTTTTACACTCAATATTTATGTCAAAATACAGTTGTGGTAACTTATTCTTCACAATAAATATATTTTATTAAAGACCCATCCAAATGAGAAAAAATGTTAATAGGCAAATTATTACTATTTATTTTATTAAATTCTACAATTCTTTTAGAACAAATTTTTAATTATATAGATATATTACTGTAAAATCAATAGTCACAAATTAATTAAAAGTAAAAATAGAAAGAAAGAAAGCAGCATATTTCCTGGCTAAATTTTATTTCTCTTATCTTCTGTTAGTTGGAGTAAAGATGAAAAAATAAGGAATGAGTAATGAAAATAATTTTGAAGTTTAAGTGTTAATTAATTTATAGCACTTGAATATTATAAATATTTAGTTAAAAGCTTAATTTATATAATTAAAATATAATAGGTATATTAAATAATAAAAATTTTAAAATGTGGCCTGGTGTGGCACGATGGTTGGCCTCAGTCACTAATATGTTTAGAGGTCAAGCATTGGCCAGCATCGCTAGCTCTCGGATGGATGACCATCTGAGTTCATAGTGATGATTCCATGGTGCACACATGTTTCAATTCTATTAAATAAACCTTACAAACAGAAAAACCTACTGTTTTTATCCACAGCTAATGCCCTTAGTTGCCGTGCTTAAATAAGATGAATAATAAAAAAAAAAAAAAAACTTAAAAATTATTAAAAGTGGTAATATTAGAGAATTAAGATTATATTTTATACATTATTAGGTAGATATTTAAACAGTAAGTAATAAATATAATGTATTTTGCTTCAGGTTCTAGAAGAGGAAATAAACGTCAATTCAGTTCATCAGAATCAACAGATAATGAAGATGAAGTAGAAAAAGAAATAGAAGGTAAAATATTGATTAAACAATTCCGACAAAGTAAAAATATAGATGAATTAGCCTTGGAGTAGGACAATTATAGTGAAAAAAGTATAGATATTGAATAAAATATATTGCACGCTGCTTCACTAAAATCATTTTTTTTTAAATTAGTTTTTAAAGATCTTTTAGTTAAAAGTTTAGCTGGTCTGTATGCATAAGTATTATATCTTTTATAATTTCATAAAACATAAGTTATTATCATTTTTAGTACTAATGTAGAGTCTTCTCTACAATGACTCAAAAAAATCCTGCCACTTTCCTAAATCTAAATTTTGATATTGTAATATCATTTAATATCTATCATAATTATGATACATATTATTGACATATTAGTGTATTATATTATATCTTATGACTTGTCTTCATCATCTGAAATTTTTTAATTTTATACCTTGTTAAATTTGTTTAGAGATCAATAACTAAAGAGCATAATATATTTCAGATTTTACTAAAGTACATTTCTATATTTTTGGTCTTATCACTAAATATTTAATTTACTATAATTAATTTTAACAAAATGTAGTTTCATTTTTTTTTTTTTTTTTGACAGTTGTAAGGATTTATAAGACTACTTTATTTATTACTTTTTTGTTTTTAATCTTAAAATGTAATGGTTATATTTTAACTAGCAAAAAATTATGTATTACTTATTGCTTTATCTATTTAGTGAAATTTTTTTCTTTTCATGAAGTGGATTATATCTGAAATGGATTCAATTTTTTTTTTTATTACACAAGTAAACTTTCTAAGAAAATTTTTTATTTTTCTTCAAATATGTATATTATGTATGAAATGAATATATTGTTTTCTGATTAATTTTGATGATACTTATTGTATAAACCAATTTATTAGTATTTTAATGTACTAGTACTTAATTTATTAATATAGTTTATACACGAGAACTTTAAATAAATTTAGTTATTTTTACATAATATAGTATATTATATGACACTGTTAAGTAATATTTTTAAATTTAAAATTAGTTTATTAATTAAATTAACAATTAATGACACCAACAGTTATAATGCATAGTTTTAATTATTTATTTTGTTTAAATTTATTAAAATTAATTGTATACACTAATAAATTATAAATATACAGTCTTACAGTACTCTAAAATGATATTTAGTAGGTTTATTCAATATAGTTTTCCATTTTATAAACTAAATTTCTTATCCACTATTTTTATTTTAATCTTTCTTTATGTTAAAGAAAGTCATAAATCTAATCAGTTTTTAAATTGGCAAACATTTAATGTAAGATGGTAAAATAAAATAATTATATAATATAATTTATTCATTCTAATTAATTTTTGATATAATGGTTTTTACTTTAGGTGCTAGCAGAGGACAGAAGCGTCGACACAGTTCACTAGATAGTGATGGAAGTGAAGAAGATAATGAAACGTTAAATGAAAAATTCCGTCAAGGTAAAAATTTAGATGAATTGGGAGTAGAATGGGGTAATAATAGTGAAAATAGTGTTGACCAACCGGATGATATGAATGACTCTGAATGGGGAAACAATAGTGAAAATAGTGTGGACCCACCTGACGAGATAAATGATTCTGAATGGAATATGTTGGGTGCTGCCTTGGAAAAAGAATTTTTGGAAAATCAGTAATTAATACATAAAAAATGTTTCTTAATTTTTAGTTGTATGAATTGTACATATCATAAATTGTAAAAATTTTCTTTGCTGAGTTTTTTTTTTTTTTTTTGAAACATTATGTATGATCTTATTTGATTTGTCACTATATACTGTGTATTTGGAAATTTATTACTTGTGATGTATACCTTTTATGCTTATTATATTTGTAATAAATAATTATTGAATAAGACAGTTTTATTGTATTATTCAACTATCTATTAATATTAATGTTTAATATGAAATATTGTGACTTTCTGTGTTTTTATTTTTCATTTGTATATATTTATAACCAACATGATTATTTTATTATAATTGTACCTATCTAATAATAACTCTTACAAATTAGTTGTATATTTTATATCACTTATTTTAGGCAAAATCAATTTCAATAATTAATAAATTTGTAGGCTTATACTAATAACCACCGGGCACTGATGTTGTTGAAGTCTTCGAAAAAAAAAATAATAACTATATACCTAATAGTGCAACTACATATTTTTTAACAGTAATTTAAATCTAATTTTTATTTTAAGACTGTTATGATTTAAAAATAAATTTTTGTTCCACAGATTTACAAAAACTTATCTACTTGTTATTTAATTCGCAGAACTGAGGTGATAAATACTACAATATTTAAAGGAGAATATTTTTTGGACTAGTTGGAAGGAGACTAATGTTTTGGAAGTCATCACTGACATTCGCCTACACACAAATTTCGAAGGAATTTTAGGAGTTTAGCATCCTTTCATAGTTTTGAACTTAATAAGTATATTAGGTAACTATTATCATTAAAAAATATTGGTATTTGATGAACTATTAGAAAAAAGAATGAATTTAATTGAACATTTTTTCGAAGAGTTTTTCGTACGAAAATGTCTGAAAAATGTATTATTTATTTTTAAACACGTCCTGCTTTTATTACATATATTTTTCATATGAAAATAAACTTTGGAATACAGAGTATGGTGCAGTAAAAATATTAGAAATATTAGGTTATAGTTTCTAAGCGAAATTATTAATTATTGGTTTCACATTAATGGCAGATATGATTTTTTTTGTGACTGGCTAGAAGAGTTACAGAAAAATGCGGAAGGAGTCGTTCAATTGAATTTTCTTTTATCACATAAATATTAATGTATTTATCTTGTACATTTTTAAAATCCATTACATGGCGTATTGTTAAATTATTAATAGATGGTGTAATATATAGTATAAACAATAAAAAAATAATAATAAATAAAAACAATATCGTCATAATCCATAAGAATTTTAAATTTCTTCTATTTGTATAATTCATTTATACTTAATTTATTTAAAATGTACAGAATTAAAAAAAAATAGATTGGGCTTTCCACCTAATATAAAAGTCATATTTAATATAATGAATTGTAAAATGGAACAAGTTGTTATTATCATAAGTCATAACAACAGTTATTCTACATCACTCATTCTCGACCAAAGTATATTACCTATATATATTTCTGTGTATCAATACTATGTGTATTACTTAAAAGCAATTTAATGTAGTAGGTATGTAAAAAATTAGTGATATTTTCGATTTAAACTGTCTAAGTGAACGGTAACCAGGCGCAGAAAAAGAAATTGGTGTTAATCCTGTGGTCTACTATGGATGGTTTTGCGTGATAATGGTCAAAAGTTTTGAAGCCTACAATATTAAGAAAACATAAAATGTTACAATATAACATCAGGTATGATAAACTTTTATTTTTAGAAACAGTCGTTGATATACCAGTCTGTTTTGCTCAAATTAGTTTTTCATACTTACCTTCTCAATAACTATAATTATGATTGAATTCAAACTTAATATATCTATTTCAGTGATCTATTCAATAGGTAAGTAGGTAATTTAAAGGTTAATATACTCAATATATAGATACTTAGGTGCCTACAATTAGTACCTAGCTCCGATTCGAATAAATTTAAGTGAAGCAAAATTAAAATATTTTGGTAAATGGATTATGAAATAATATGTTGTCTACCTCTAAAAACTAATAAATTTAATTATTTGGTATAGATATTATGTAATGTAAAAACAAAAACATATATACAAATAGAACCATTCGTTCTCTTTATTATATGAAGCGATCGCTTTTGTTCATGTATAGGTTCGGCGCCACTGCCAACAATGCAACAGAAGCGAGTTTATGGTTTTTTTTTTTTTTTTAAATTGAATTATTAAGTAGGTAAATTAAAGAAATAGAGGGGTGGTAGGGTAATAATAATTAAATATTAGGGTTTTTGTTTAAGGTTTTAAATATTTAAATACCTACAAAATCGCTCTTGATAACTGTTTATATTTTAAACAGATATATTTTTTAATTTGTATTTATTTATTTATAGTATATAGGTATTTTATAGACTTATATAATAGTATATAATTTGATTTATATAACAATAAATACAAATATAATGAAACAAACAAATCATCAATCTTTATCACGATGTATTGATATCTGAAATACGTCGATTGTTGAGTTATAGAAGTTTTCCAATTACCTACTTATTATTATTTCCAAATTGTTGATTTTACGTGACAAACAAACGAACCATTCTTCAAAAGACCGATACTGAGGAATCCAGAAAAAGTAGATAAATATTGGTAAACAAAAATGTTTGTATTCAGCCACATGCGGTTACTATGGTCTATATGATGTCGTCATTCTCTAAAATAACGATTACTTATGTTTGGGAAAATAACTGAAAATAGGTCTCCTCTATAGATGTTTTAAACACTTTTTAGTTTTTTCACGAGAACGTGAAATATTTAGGTCGTTAATTAAAAAAATCATAAGAGAACTTAAATTTTCTCCACAGGTATAGTTAGTATACTTATCTCCTTTTTAATCGTGCAGAGCAGTAGTCAGTTAGTATTTAGTAAAATTAATGTTCAAGTAAAATACACCAAAACCTCATCGCTACTATTTCTACAAATGGAAAACGAATTTGTTTTTAATTAAATGATATGATATTAATTATATAGCTGCTTAATTTAAATAGAATTCGAGTTAGTTTTCTGCATTCCACATTGTTATCCTAAAAACCATATAAGTGTTTTACTGCATATCCTTTTATTTAACATGACTTCCTACATAATATAATGGTAGATAATATTATTAATAAATGCGCAATAAATGTGTAAAATAAAATAGATTTATTTTATGTGAGATGAATATTACACAAACACACACACACATACCCACAATCATATTTATACTTTTTGGGATAATTTTAATGGATTCATAGATAGTAAAAAGCCTATAAAGTGTATTTAAAGAAATTAATAAATAATATCGTTTATATATTTTTTTCTAAAATAAAATTTAAATTGTTTTAAACTGAAACAAAATTATATGTTCCATCTATGCATAGCTGTATGACTTCATTGTTAATAAATAACAAGCATTAAATAAACTATTAAATATTATTACATAAAATAGTATACATATCAGTGGTTTGATTTATGATTTCGTCTTTAGAGAGGAGAGGATGATATGTATTTATTTAGATAAACCAGAGCTCATTGACTAACACAACTACTCAACTTACTCGGACTCCCCGGGTGCATAGGTATATCTCATTACTCATTAGGTACCTATGAATATAGTAAATATGTACTATTGAAACAAAATAATATACCTATTTCCTTAAAGTATTAATTTATTATTATAGTTTTAATTTGTATTCAATGCTTTTTCAAAAATTATGTGTTATTGACATTTAAATATTATTACTTATATTAGTTTATTATTATAGGTAACTATTACCTAGACAATAAACATAATATAGCCATAACTCGTAGTCATTAACATAACATATCTTGTACACAAAGTTCAATTTTATATTTTTAGACCTAAGTCATAAATTATCTGTCATAATTTTAATATTCCAGTGACATGTTTAAAGTCCAATTTATTTAGTCTATTCTCACCTTTGTGCGAAATCGTTCGATTAGTTAGGCTATAGCTATTATAATAGATATTGTTGCACCTACTTTAATATTTCACATATTAATTTATTGTGGTAATATATAGTGTAAACATACAAAATATCTTATGCTTATTTTTTTAAAATTAACATTGGACATTTGAGCATTAATTATTATTATTTGAATTATTTGACATTAGTCGTCACTCGTTTAGTTAAAAAAATTAAACGCCAACATGGATACAACTATACTAGTATTTTCTGCATCATAGAAATATAACTGCATCCATATTTGTTCATAAGCGAATATTTTTTTACAATACAAAAATTATTTTTTAAATTAAACTCAAGATGCGTGATCCATTCCTTATATTCTCCTACCTCGTAAAAATGACACTGGTACAAATATAGTCATCAATACTATAATAATATATACGTGCGTGATCATTTACGGTGATAGGACGTGTATAGCTGGTTACTGTGCTGGTATATAAATATACACACCTAAATATATTCGGTTTCTGTAAAAGTTACGTGAACAATAAATTTTATTATAGGCATGCTGTAGTTAATGAAAATATTTAAACCTCAAAGTTAAAAACCACTGTTGGTGAATGGTAAAGTATTCAAGCTAAGTTTTATTCTGCAACAACGAAAAAATGTTACAGTGTTTCATTATTTCGAGTGGCTCTTTTTACATTATGCCACACAGCAAAACTGATTCAAACAGCCATAAAAAAAGTCCATTCGAGTTTTTAAACAGGTATTATTAATATCGTCGAGGGGATATAAAGTGGGTATTTAATGTCTTTTTTTCTCAAACAAACCTTCATAAAGAACGAATGGAATGATACAAAAATGTGCCAATTCCAATTTTTCGTAGACTCCATAAATGCAAAATGTCCCGTAATGAATTAAGTTTGGAAATATTTTCACGACGAATGAAAATAATTCTTCATTAAATATATAGTATATATAATATCAGTGGTATATTATAATTTATAGATACATTTAACATACGTATTATATATGACCAATCTGTGATCTATGATTTATAAATAAAAATAGAATGAGTATTATTAAATTGTAAAGTTTTCTAAGATCTTAAATTGTATTTTACAATATTATGAAGATCTATATACAGTAATAAGTCGCTTTAATATAACTTGAAAAATGGATAATTCTATTGATTAATGATTCTGATTAAATAAAAAATGTTTATTTTTATTTTTCTTTATTTTTTTTGCCAATTTTATATTCTTAATTTTCAAGCTATAAAAAAATTAGGAAAATTAAACATATTGATATTACAAATTAATCTATAGGTATGGGGTTTTTGATATTATTATCAAAGAAATGACAATATTGAATCGTCATTTTTGATGTAAAAAAATACTAAAGCAAAAGTTGATAACGATTTTTAGAAGATAGTTTAACAAAAATCTAAATTTATAATTTTACGCTTATACACGGCTTTTATACAATTTATTCATGATTTTAGAAAATAGAAAAAATATTATACAATTGTTATACGAAAATATACTATAAAAATCAAATATTGTACTAAAATATTAGTGTATTAGTTAGTAATCTTTTAAAATATTTGTTTCATTTAGCTTATCTTATTTATTAGGTATTTTAATTGTCGATAGATTTTTAAATAGAATCATACTCGGACTTATAAATCAGTTTATAAGGTGTTACAATGTTAGGATAATAAAGAATGTCAATACAAACATATTATAATGTACCTGATGTATTTATAAGTAGATACATGTTCTACTTAAGAACTGCATGATGATTGTAAAATTAATAGATTTAAGTAGTACTAGGTAAAATAGTGTAAAATATTTATCTATATTAAATAAAAATATACCAATATAATAAATATCAAAAATATGTAGGTAGGAAGGTACTTAATTTAATTCATATTTTTATAAGATTGTGAGACAATGAAAAATATCTATAAAAAAAAAAACAGTTATGAATGATAATGTAACCAAATAATAATAATTGGTTTTTAGTTCTATTAGTGAGATGTACATTATTTTGACCTTGAATTTTCTACATATCGTACACATTTTGACGTTTGAGAAATATTAAGAATAATCGATTGAGATCGACTGAAAAAAATAAAAATAAATTCATGTATTGTTTACGCGTTAGATTCCAACTACCGAGGTGGGACTTATTTTACATTTCTCATTAGGACAAATGAAAACTTTAAGCATAATAATTAACATGTACATTCCGCAAAAAAAATGAAGCAGCATTGAACAAAACCATTTCACGTGTTCCGTCTCTTAATAATAACCGCATTTTATGACCATACATGTCGGTTTTAACTATTCCAGTCACGTGTCTGTAGCGATTGCGTGAGGAACTATATAATTTCTGATATCAAGATTCAACTACTTGATTATTCTAATTCTAAGTAATGTAGTTCAGCGGTGCCGGTGCGGAGGGTGGGCACGTGGGAGGATTGGAAATAATGGAAGTACCTATATACTACTGCAGTGTAGCAGCAGGCACAAGTATAGCTGTTTGCGCGGGTGGGGGAAGTTCTTCGAATATTTTTCGAACTCCAATCCACCAATTATTTGTAAATGTATTAATAAAACACCGTCGACGGTAAACGCAGCGTCGACATTATTGAAACGGTCCTGTCAGCTGTAGTAGTCCTGCAGGATTCGGCTCGTTACAGTGTAATATGATTTCCAGTAATTAATTGGCGTACGGGTGACGATCCCGCGTAGTTATTATACACGGCGTACGACCGCCGCGCCCTGGCGTCTCAATATAATAACTTTCTGTTCAGTAGTCATCGAAAAACATCATGTGATATGGATCCTGCTAACTATTAGGTTGCACGCGATGACGTGTGCACAGTTTTCGTCGGCAATAATTATACCGCCCCGCATAACCTTAAAAAAAAGAAAAAAAACACGTAAAACAATAATAAAAAAAAAAAAGGGCAAAAAACCAAAATACATATACATTATAAATGGCGTGGTATGAAAAAAAAAACCACGTCAGAGAAGTAATAAGAACCGAACGTATATAATATATATATATATGAATGCGTGGACTGTATTTATATAATATTTCGTATAAAGTAGGTAGGTATATAATACTATTCGTTGTATATTATTATGATATAATAATATGTTCGTCTCACCCTGTAAGTGGTAGGTAATCGCACGTTGTTTGAACCTCGAAGAAATGACTGGTTACAGCTGTTCTAATGTTTGTGTGTGTGTGTGTTCTGGTAAAAACACCGATTAACCCAACACGCGCGCAAACACATACACTCGAACTTGGTACTTGTGTAGTTGTGGGTGTAAATGATATTGACAATAATTATAAATTTACGGGTGTGAACACGACAACAACAATATAACATTATGTACGTACTCGGTGGCGGATACGAATAAAATCGCTCGTTCTTACGATAATATAAAAATCTTAGGCGTATAATTTGGTGTAATAAATAAATAAAATATATTATATTCAGATACAGACCGATAGGTATTTAAATTAGTTTTGTAGCTATCGCACAAAATAATATTATGCGTGTCGATATAATAATAATATACGAGCAATTATATACCTACAACGTAAACTACACTGCAGAACGCTCAGATTTGCCAAGTATAATAATATTTCGTATTAAGTGATATTAAAAATATATTCACCCATACTACCCATTGTCCTATTAAAAATTTATCTAGAAAATGCTTATTAAACTTATTTTTAGGATTTATCAATCTTTAAATTTCATTCATTGTACTTTTGTACATTCATCATTTTGTAAATCTTCATTAATGTTGTAATAAGTAATAACCGTATTGCGTGAAATGTTCTTTTGTATTGTTATTTGAAATACCTAGTTAGGTACTTACTGAAAAATAATTGTTATATTTCAATAAAGTCCTTGGAGACGAGTATAGAGTATCGTAAAATCAAGACTCGAGGTCAAAAGTCATATTTATTTGTATTCCATTAGGTATAGTTAAAACCGTAGAATTTTAAAATTGTATACGAATTTAAATACGTACGTTCAGTAGTATTGTGTTTTTTTTTACATTTTATTAAAAAAGTGTTTTAGATGAGACCTATTACTTTTCTTTGAGATGTTAGATATTACTCAATGTAGATATAACTTAAATATATTAAAATATCTTTTGAACAGAATGAAATGTTGTAATAATAGATACTTCTATACGGCTCTTCCAGTCTTCCTATAATGTGCACTATTTTTTACTGTGTAGCATAATACATTGATATCTTTCCATACAATCATAGAATAGTAAATTAATTAAAAAAAAAAAAATGTTAAAAGTATATAATGAATTAATATTCTTTTTAAGAACAATAATTAAAGGACTCTATAACGATATTAGGAATCATGATCGATTTTTGTTCATTATAACATTCATAACCCACCAGCACCCCTAAATTATGGTTGTGTTATTGATTCTATAACTGTCAACTTACTGCTTGCACATGAACAGATCGTATAACAGATTCTATGCTGCATTTATTGTATAAATCTATATAAAAATTGGATAGTGTCGAGCAATTGAACTGTAAAATCCCTCCACAGTGGTGGTCTTAGGGTCTTTTGTAAAATTATTTTTCACCCCAATAATAGAAAAATGGGGATGGTAAAATGAGAATAGTACAGACTTTATTTAGTATTATTATAAATATATTATGTACTGATGCATAAGGGTGTTTTTTCTGACAAAAATTGAAAACTCATACTATTGGGTTAGTGTATTTGTTGTTCTGAAATCACTTACTACGGTAGCACGGTTCTATGACTGCGTTTTGATATTTAAATTATAAACTAGAAAAAAAATAAATAAAATAGCAAATTGAAAGTGTTACTAATGGGTGGCTGCTTTCCTTAAAAATGTCACGTATTATGTATAAATGCTATTAAGGATATACATAATGTATTTTTTCAAAAATTTGTATATAACTAATCTGTATCACCATCTACTTATTGTGCTCAAGTGGTATAGATTGTAGATTGCACTTAAAACTAAAAAAGTTAAGAAAAAAAAAAATTATAAAAAATTCATTTTTAACTCACTAGTTGATCAACGTGATAAATAGAAAAAGGAATAAATAAAAATATAATCTTTTGAAAAAATGAAATCTTTTTTCTTTTGTGGAACTATTGAGTTCAAACAAATAAAATTGTGCAATATTAGTAAAATAACAAAATTATTTAATAGCTGTTCTAAATAATTTTAATACTTAAAATAAAATAAAGTAATAAATTATATTTATAGTAAATTTATAATTACTATTTAAATGATAATTATTATTTTAAAATAGCTTGATAATTTTTTTAATTTTTAATTCTTTGGTAATTTTATTAAAATTAATAAAACAAAAATTAATATAATTTTATTTTAAAATCGGTAAAGAAAACATAGTATTTTTGATATGATTGCAGAGTATTGAGCAACTATTAATTGTTTTTATACAGCTTCGGTATATTAATTGGATGGTTTTTAAAATTTAAAATTTAATTATGTTTATAATGAAATAATAAACATTTGTACTTGAATATTTTTCTTGTTTTATCTAATAATAGTTTGCATATTATTATACTATGCATATTTTAGTAAAGCTGATAAAGTCAAATAAAAACATTAGTTCTAAATTTTCCACTAAAATTTAACTGCTTTAAATTGAAAATCAATTTTTTAGTATACTTACAGTTTTGGCTAAACATTTATGTTCTATATTTATATTTCATTTATTTTATAAATCTGCAATTGTTCATAATTATTAAAGTTCACAGTTGTTGATTTAAAATAAATTTAATTAAAATATATGATTTCTTTGTTTTGTTTTATTGTACTCCGAGGAGTTTTCTTTTCTTTTGTCTCGTGTTGTTATTTCACGGGTAAAAATCGACGTTTCAAACGTTTAATTACATTTAGAAACGCAACGGACGAAGACCAATATCTTATTTATGTTTATGATATAGTAGAGGATTTTTTCCTTACTTCCACTTCTGCTCCTAAGTCGACGTACATACATACAAAATTGAACGTCATGCAATCAAGACATAAAACCAAAATTAATCTCAATCCGTTACGAAGGGACTATAGAAAGGGTTCGTTTTATTTTTGTCGTATTTTTAAAAAAAATGTTATTTCCACAATCTGCTTTTATAGGTATTAGAGGTCATTAGCAGTTTTTTACCTTTCGGGAACCACCCCGTGTCCGAAGAACCATTATTACTCGAACGTTTGACGTTCGCTTGTGTGTGTAAAATTGAGTTATATGTTGTTAGCCAGCTAGACCACTGTATAATATTAGACCAAACACCTACCTACAAACGCAGATGTATATTTTTATATACACTTATATTAACCCAAGACATTTTTTTTTTTTTTGATTTTTGAATAGATTTTTTGTTTTAGTTTTCGATGATATATGTTTGTGAGAATTAAAAATATCTCGAAAGTTTTAATTATTTATTTATGCTATTAAGCATTAAATTATTGTTTTGAAAAAAAAAAAAGTTACAATATAATAATTACAATAATAATATATTTTTATTCCAACAATAATGAGTAATAAAATTGATACATTTTAGTTGATATTATATGATTAAAATGAGTATTATTCAGTGATAATTATGTAGGTACCTAATATTTGTACAATATTATATAGATATAATCCTTTTTTTAGTTTCTTGCGAAAATCATTGCAAAAGAAACCAAATATGTTGAATGATTTGAATTTAATTAATTCTTTATAGTCATATTATTTGACGTTATTGAAGTTACATAATATACTATTTATGATTTTTAGTTACATATTAAAACAGTCAATAAATAATAAACCATGAATATCTAAAAATAGAATAAAAAAATTTAATATTAGTGATGCATGTATATGTTTTATATTACACTATTATTTAAAATAGTTTAATATTTATAATTATTATAAAATAATAAAAGTTTTAACGATTAAACAACATGTCATACACGTATATAAATTAAATATGAAAAAAAAATCACACTGTTTTATTTTGAGTGAAACTTTCAATTTGTGTTAGTCACTGTTATGAAATGCATAATACATGTTAAATTAAAATTTTTTCCCAAAAACATTGTAATAGGTATCGTATATTATATTAAATTATATTTATTATAATATTATAATTTATAGCTTATAGTTAGTACTATTAATAATTATTACAATGAACAACAATGTACAGTACGAAATTTGCGAAAAACTAAAATTGTTACAATCACAAAAAGTTGAAACAAAAATATACGTAATATTATGGTTGAAAATATTTTATTCTAAATTTGTTTTTATTCAATTTATTTTACGCTACAGATTGAATAGTATCGAAGTATTAATAATTTCAAACTAATTTTTAGTTTCTAGTCTAAATATTTTGAAAATTTCTGTGTATAAATAATAACAATATAATAATAGTAGGATTGCTAAATGGTGTAACATCTATGTGATTAATATCTTTGAACTGCTGTAAGTAAAATGTATAAAAAATATTGTATTAAATTGTCAAGCTCTTTAACTTACAAAAATTGTATTATATGTCGATCTATAAAGGGTTAAAATAAGTAAACAATTTCATAAGTTAAGGAGAGTAAAAATATTTTGAAAATTATTTTATGTCTAAAAAATATTAACATAAATACTTCGATGACACATATATTTAAATTTTTTTATGGTTATTTATTTTTGAACTGAAATAAAAATACTAATTCGATAATGTTGAAAACTAGTTGTGTTTAAAATTATTCCTATTTTCTTGTATTTTCTAATTTTATTTTTAAAAATTATAGTTTTCCTTTTTTTTTAAATAGGTATTTAACCTAATCATGGTGCTTAACAAATCATTTTGTATTTAATACTTCATAATATCATAATATTTCCGATTTAAATATTAAATAACAAAAAAAAAAAAATTATAAGTATGATTAATTTTTTGTCCGAAGTGAATCTTATAGTAATTTAAAAATGTCGGAAACATATGTATATTTTTAAAACATTTTAAATTCAAATTATAAGTTTCTTTTTTTCAGAATCAATTTTTCGTATACTATTACAATGGCTAATTGGATTTATTAAATTCAAACCAATTATGCAGTAGAATAAAGCTTTTTGATTTTTCTGATTTATTTTTAAACAATATCAGTTAGTTTCTGGTTAAGTAACTATTTCACTGAAAAATATGAATTATTCATAATTTATTTGTTTTTAGGTGTTTGAAATACTTTTGAAGGGTTTACTCTTCATTTCTAATTTCCAATAATGAATTTGCATCGTTTAGAATCTAAAGTAGTAAGCGCTCAATGAATTTAAAAAAAATACAGCAATATAGATAATACAAGTAAGGTTATATCCTTAATTTATATGATTGTCTAATGGAGAGTATAAGAAGGAAATCAATCCTATTAAAATATTATATAACACAATTGTGTTTTGCCATTAAAAATACTGAACCGTAAATTAATATTTTATTTATTATTTACAGTCGTATTATGCATTATATAGAAATCCTGACTTTGCAATGTTGATTACTATAATATTATTTAAGCTTATTGAAAGTGAAAATATGAAATAAGATAGTATTACAAGTGGACTAGAACTATGCGAGCTAGAAAGCAAATGGTGACTGAATGCTACTGAACATACTGAAATGTAAGTTCTTAGTTTATTTTTTATAAAAATAAAAAACAGAGCGGACAAGCTCGTTATGTTATACATTTTATCATAATGTCATAGCAAAAATTCAACAGAAAGCTGAAAGCTACGTTCTCAATTTAATGATTTCACATACCATTTTCATTGTCACAGTTATAAGATAAAAGACGCTGAATTATATTCGTATATACATTTATGACCTTCCATCTTGTATTATAATTTTTTCTGTTTATAAAATATTATATTTAGCACAACTACAAAAAAAAAAAAATTATTTTTTTTGGTTGAATATATATGTTCTGTACAACATCATATTTAATAACTTTGGTTTTTATTTTAGTGTCTTGAAATATGTTTTGAGTGGTAAAGTTATATTTTCTTTATATTTTCTTTTGTCTTTATTCGTCTTATTATTAATGTTTTCATAGATTAAAATTTAAAATATAAGGTATTACATATTTACGTAATTACTCATTCTTTACTTCTAAACTTTTAATTTTTAAATTGTTTTTACTTGACAAATGCAGGTTAGTATAAAATCTATAAAATATTAAACATATGGAAAATAATGTTAGGTCAAGTACTCAAGGAAAATTTTCAAATAAAAAGAAAAGTATTAATTATTAGAATTAAAAAATATGATAAACTACATGTTTAAAGTTTAAAAAAGAGGAAAGTAGGTAATCGCTTTGTTATATAGTAAGAGTACCTTATAAGTGAGTACTGAGTAGGTTACTACCATGGATAATATATTAAATTTGGATTCAGTAATAAATTACTGCAAACGAAAAACTGTTCTGAGCGAAAATGATCTGTTAACTTATTATAATATAAATATATTTTATTACTATTATTAATTATTATAGTTATTTATTTTATTATTAGTAATTTGGAATTCCTACTTATAATTATTTAAATATAAATTATTATGATAATGAAATATATTAATATAATAAATGTATTATGAAAAAATTATATCATCCTTTTATAATCCTAAAACTAAAATAAATGTCTTTTATAGCTGTATTAAAAACACATATCACTTGATGATTTGATGTTAAAGGCTGATATAGATAATTTCCGCTCAGAATCGTTTTTCGTATATAATGATATATCATTGAATTCAAATTCAACACAACTGTTAAAGTGACCCATTCGACAACTCGTGTATAGCAAATTGGTATTCATTTACATATTTATTTTTTTATAAATTATAGAACAGGATCTAGGCATGTATTGATAATAGAATGAATCAAATAATCCAGGTTAGTTTCCACAGCAATGTTGCGTGCCGATATCAGATCCAGACTCAGGGTGTTATTTAAATGAAATTTACAACTCTTAAGAACAATAATGTGTTTATTACGTATAAACGAAGTACATGTAACTGATACAAAAAGTGGCTGAGTATCGTGAAGTTGCTCAGGTCTTCGTGGCTCTGGTACATCTGCCCCTGTTGGTCTCTGGACTCCCTTATATACAAAGAAGTCTCTTGTTGTTGTAATCAACAACTTTCTAATTCATATTAATTCTTGGAATTGTTTTCACACTTGAAAACAACAATCTCCAGGATGTCTTCTGTTCTCAATTAGCAATTCGTGGAAATGCAATAATACATTTAAACCACCTCGTCATACGACTGCTATTTTGATTTATTATGATGTTTTTACAAATATGAATCTAATATCTCGTATACATTATAATTATTAGATCACATATATATCTATATTATTATTGCTAACACCTCTAGCAATATTACATATTATATTATATATATTTATATTATTAGCATATCTCGTAGCCCATAACAGCAACAATAAGACAAGTTTTCACATAAATGTAGCACATAATTATTAGTATTAGTTTATTTTTTCTTCTATTAAAAAAAAAAAAAAAAGATTAAAACATTCTACGATCACTCACCCATTTCTCGGTATTTTAAGTTTCTAAATGGTGGTGATTTTATAACGTTACCTTGACACCACTATATATTTTATTTTATTATTATTTTTACGAAAATAATGAACGTAATGTTACGGTAAAATGAATTTTACTGAGAATTCAAAAAACGTAGTCATAATAAAGAAAAAAAATGGCTCTGAATATTGAAATGCTTGAACTGTCAACATTTTTAACGATGAGAGACACATGTTTTAAGAAAAATTTTCTATACATAATCATGCGCCAGAGGCGAGACATTTTCATGATAAAACAGCTTTAGTAAATATAAGTGATAAAGCTAGATCAACTCGAGAAAAACCATCTGAAATTCAATACATAATATATATGTATATATTGCAAAATTCCAATTATTTTTCGACCCTACTCTTAACTTCTAAGAACAACTAACAAAAAAATAAATAAGTTTAGGATTAAGAAAAAAATACCTTGCTTCCAGACCCAAGTAATTTAAGAGAAATAAATATTTCTGATAATTTAAAAACATGTTTAAATAATTATAAATTTTGACTACAAAAAAGTTTAGTTTTGAATAAAAAAATTATTAATATATATATATATTTTTGCAAAAAATGAATTAATTAAAATTGATCGGTTATTTGTTCTGGTTTATAGATACAATTTTTAAAACAGTTTATTTTTTTTTACAAAAAATTATATACCTTTAATAATACTGTCTTAAATGAATGCATCATAAACATAATTACATATTGATTACGTATTAATGGAATCTAAAATTAAACGTTATTATTAGTGGTTATTTGAAGATTTAATTTCTGTTTGTGATGATCATGGCTAAGCAATTTTACTAAAATGTATTACAATTTACTTTAAAAAGATGGTGTTTAGAGTAATAGTTTTTAGGTATATTAGAATAAATATTTGACCTCGCAGAATAATAATAATTGTTTTTATTATTAATATTTGTCACATTCTGTTTAAAATTTATAAATTACGAATAAAGATTTAGGATTATTAAAATGTGCGAAATTTTTGTACTTATCAGTTAACATAATTTTCAATAGCTGTTTTGAGTTATTACTAGAGGGGTTATCATTTCGTAAAATATATTTTAAATTACCTATCTACTGTCTATACGATAATATTCACTTTTTGTAATAATAACTATAGGTTTTCAGTTCGATATACTTGCGAAATATTTATTTATAACACATAAAACTGATAGTAATATATGTTTTATTATTGTTATTATAATTATATTTCATTAATTTATGTCAAAGAGGTAGTACATGGAAAATTAATCAGAAGATACAGAGTAATAAACTCATATAGATCATATTATACAGAAGAACCTCAAGAACCTATAGCATAAAAAAAAGTCCGGAGGCGTCGGCTCATGGTATACAGATGAATATACATAAAAAAAACAACAAAAGTTTTGTTTTTCGTTTCTTATTTTGACTTAACCATCGCGATACAAAGATCAAGATCAAGTGAGGGGAGGGGTGATTTGGGGCTTATATTATTAGTTTACAAAGTAAACCAATTCAGCCAAACAAACTTACATGGTATACGCGCGGCCGGCAATAGCCCGGAGCGAAAATGTATCTCTAAATAAGTAAAGGGAAATAGCAGGAGAACCCTTAGCTCGATTACGGAATTGTGTTCGCGTGCGATGTGCAACGAAAACACCGTCGACAGTTGACGACGACGATGCTTGATGATTCCTATTGATATGCATGAGATATATGAGTTGTTACTCAGTAACCCTCCAGGCCTTCGACCAATGCAATATAACCACGTGCCTTCACAGTATATGTATAATAGTATTATAATGGTATTCGAATCGATCAAACTGCATTATTGTGTGCAGCATCCGTCATGAACTTCATAGGTTATCATTGGAGCTGTTACAGCTGCCGTAGTGTGTTATTCTAACGAAATATATAATGTTGTTTTTTGTTGTTTTAGTAGCAGATATCAAGTTTTCCTGTCAACTCCCACCCATAAAGTTGTGCGTACCTAAAATATGTATACGTAAACATGGCTATATTATACTCGTCGATCATCTTTGTACGATTGCATTGCACACTATCGTCACTATATCCGAGCTATATTATGCAGGAAGACTTTGGTAAAATAAAATGATAATAAGTTATAATAATAATAATATTATTTTTTAAGCGTTCCCGTTTTTTCTATAACATAGACCCCGCTGACTTATCTGACCGGCGTAGCTATTGTTGGTTTAGGCGCTTGGTAATTTTGCGAGGGTGTACCTGCCCATGATATTGTTATTACGGTGTTTACTGAACGTCCGGTCAGATGTGGTGGGCATAAACTGCTGCGATTTTTTTAATTACCGATGATGACATTGATTGCCAGCACGCATATATGCGGAACAAAGCGGATGTATTAATTTTAATTATATACATACCATTTCCAAGTTCGCCATTATAGTTACGGAGGGTGTGTATTATAATTTACATTATGTTATGATGATATGGCTATTTCATAGTGTCTATTAATAGTTTGCCAAATAATTAAATACATTCGTTAACGTACCTCCTATTCGTTTATCGATGTGCGCAGTGCCGTAGACTAGATGTGTATCGGCGGAGGTGCCATCACGAAACCTTATTTTTTAGACGTCCGTATAATATTATACGTTGGTATGTTATTTTTTTAAAAGGTGGTTTTTTAAACATAGGACATTCATTATAAATTTACTGTCTTTGCCTTTTCTTATTGTATACACTTATACCAGAATACCAGGGAATGAATTTAAATATTCTAAAAAAACAAGGTAAATCCCTTACAGAAATACTATTCATACTAGAGCGTTATCTAATTATATTAAAACAATTGAAAAAAAACCTTAGACAATGAATGGTCCTCATATAAATTTAAAAAATAACTATTTAAAACAAATCTATTTATATTATTGCAATTTTATTATTATGCATGTCTTGTATTTTATGCAATTCATAAATAAAACGATCGATTTTATATATACTTGTATATGTACGCACGTTAAAAATAAAAGCAGCCGTCGTTTTAGTTTCGTATCTACATAAATAAATACTTAATACAAAATAAAGTAACATGATGAATCAGAATAAATAATATTTGATTTGTTTATTTTTAGAAGAATAATTCAAACTAAATTATTTGGTTTTCCATAAAAATTCAAAAGTGGCACGACTTCAAAAAATTCAAACTGACAGTTCTATTTTAAAATTCTTTGATAAATGAAACAAATGCATCGAAGCCAATGTTGTAGAATATACAGAATAAATACGGTTTTCATTTAAATGCGTACTCTGTTATTACTGTTACTATTTTATAGCAGTGAAATCATCTTGAAACATTTTCCGATGTTTTTATTTGATTCTTAACAAGTCTCGTTAAAAAATAAAACATTTTTAAGTAACATCTGAAGAATGGAGTTCTAGGAACAGTCTGCTATTTGTTACGCGTTATAACCATTAAAGAATGTAATTATCAATCCTTTTTATAAAACATAAGTTATAAATTTTACTAATAACTAATATACATATTTTTCATCATTATTAATATTTTTTTGCTGTAATCAATTTTTAAACTGAAAATGCATTTTGAATATTAACTTTTAATCTAGTATGAAGTATGAAATTATTATCATATTTTTTTGGATAAAACTATCTTATTTTTATTTAAAATTTTAAATAGTTTTTTTTGGGGGAGGATAAGTGCTATGTGATACCGAGTAGCAACATATTTTTGAGCTTTTGTATAAAAGTTCTAAAATTATCATAATAAAATCGAAACAAAACCTGACCTGGTGAAAAAAGGGTGAAATTTGAGTCCATTTGTATTGTCAGTTAAAAATGAATTTATGAATTTGTGGTAAAGATGATTTTTTTTACATATTATATTTATATCTATAGATTATATTTTACAAAATTAGTCTAGTTAGTTTATTTTCACGCTGATAAAACTTTGTGTGTTTAAATTAGTTTGGAATGTTTGGGTAATGATTTTAACGCTTACATTCACAGCATATATTAATATTAATTATTAACTTTGTTTCTTTTTTTTAAATTAAGATCCAAGTTAAATGTATATTTATAGACTTATACACTAAGTATAACTTGTGTCGGGTGAATAAGAGCACATTGTACGTTTGTTTACGTTGAAATTCCCAAGTTGTTGTCCTCCAAGGTACTAATGGTATAATCTACTATAATATTACGTGAGCTTTTAATAACTAGTCTTATCTCGCCTCTAGATATATTTTAATTGGTCAGTAGGTACCTATTTACCTACATACAATTATTTACAGACTTTTTTTTGGTTAAACATTTTTAATGTAAGATTGCAACTTTGTGATTAGAAAAATTTGAGTTATCGCAAACCATGTTACTTAAATCGTAAGTATAATAAAAGCATTGCTCTCATATAAATAATAATATATCATAGGTGTGTTAAAAATTTTCACCGTTTATAACTTTTTTTGTGTGTTTATAATTTTGAATTTGAAATCAATGTAAAATCAATTATATATTTGAAAAATGATAAAGTTATATAATTATATAATTAATTTTATTTTTGGAATTTTAAAGATATAAATTATTTAAAAAAAAAACACGATTTAAATTTATATCATGTTATAATTAAACATATTATAATTATTATTATTATTATTATTTTTACTATACGTTTATTTATTTGTTGTTCAAATTATTGATCTTTTATTTTTGTGAACAATAAGTAATATATTTTTTAAACTATTAACATTTTTATAATTGAACTAGATTTTTTTGAAGATAATTATAAAATCAAATTAAATTAATTTATTACTTTTGGAATACTGTTTTTGGCATTATATCATAAGCTTAATTTTTACAAGCTTTATTTTTAAATATTGCTTAAAAAAATCAGTTATTTAAATCTGAGATGAGTTCAAAAGAATGTATTTTGGAAACAAACTAAACTTACAAAGTAAAAGTAAAAATTAATAAATAAATTACTTTTACGCGGTAAAGAGACTTGAAGATAATAAAGTATACTTAATACTTATATATTAAATATAATCAAAGTAATGTATGTAAGAGAAAAAAAGTAACCGTTTAATTGATTTAGCTAGGTGTATTAATAAAAAGTTATCAGATAATATTTAAAAAATATATAAACTATTAAAACATTTAATAAATATGTTAGAACGTCTCTTTAGAAAATATTATCTCTTTTTGTTTATAATATAAAGTATATATTATAATGTATAATGTATTATATAATATTAATGTATGATATGGCTAGGAATATTTTATTTTTTTATTTGCATGTTTTCCAATAATCATTCAAAACATAGCTAAGTAATAAAGAAATTCGTTTCACAATACTAGAAGTTTAAAGCAATCATTTTTATTTCGCATATTTTGCATACTCAGCTCTTTTTTTCTTTTAAGTGCATATTTTGTTGTATTTGTATTTTAAGTCCATATTTCACATATTTTATTTGAAAAAAAAAATTCGTACTATACAATATTTAATATTAATTTTTAGAAATTGAAAAAATAGATTAAACTGATTAAATATAAATAATTAAACACCGTGTTTTTTCCCAATTATTTGTGTGTTATAAAAAACATAGTCAGTCGATAAGGAATAGGCTGAATACGGTCAGTTGATGTCAATTCATCAGCTGTTAGTATCGTATGTGATTTCGTCTGGCGTTAATATAGTCAATATTATTATAATGTTTTAATTTAAGTACAGTTTTTGTTGATTGAAAGTTAAATTAAAAACGCCTTATTTAATGATAAATACATTTATAATTTTTTATTTTTTATTGAAAAATAAAATATTTTTAATAGTATATTTCAGCATTATTGCATATTTTAAGGTTTTTTAGAGCACAAAGTCTCCGGTGAAATCCAAAAGCGCAAAGCGTCTATTTTTTTTGATAGATAAAAAGCGAAATTTTATTTTGCGTTTTTGTACCTTAGTAATGGAATAAAAGCGTAAAAATAAATATTTTACCTGTTACACTATAAGTTTTATTTTAAAATTATTTAATATTTTAATTAAATATATAGTATGTCCTAGCCCTAATTATAATAATATATACTCATATATAATATATATTTGGTAAACTTATGTATTTTGATATTTTTGATTTAAGAAAAACATTTATTTTAGTGTTATATTTATCAAATATTATTTAGTCATGAGTAGGTACCTATAATATTATCATTTCATATATCTGTAAATTTTCAATTTTTAACAGACATCAAAGTTAATGAAAAGTGATGAAAAAACAACGGTATTATTATTTACTATTCTATACTATACCTAAAAAAATATTATCTTCTGTGTATTATACAATTTTTAATGTTTAAGGTTTATATATGTTCAAAATATTAAATAAGTTTATATTTTAATAATATTATATATTACTATTTTAATGGCATATTAAAATATTTTCAGTGAATTTTGGTAAGAACTTTGGCAATAATTTTTTTATTTGAGACATTTTAAATACTTGTGAACATTTAGAAAAAAATATAAATTATTTTCGTAAATTTGTTGAATACTTCATTTAATTAGAAATGTATTTGTATGCTGATCAAAACGTTATTATTTATACATTATAAAATTTCATTATTCGAAAGCACTTAATAGTTAATACCAATATTTTAAAGTTCTTTATTTGAGATATATCAAATATATGATACAATTATTCATTATAAAAATAAGAATAAAATCTTTTTCAAGTGGTAATTTATCTAATGCGACTTTTGTGACTATTGATTGTTACGAGTTCGAACAAATCAAAGTTACTGAACTATTTGATCGTTATTTCAAGTATACTCATGTGATGCCTTCAAATATGAATCAAGCGAATTCGTCTCGGTTGAAAATAATATTATGGAATGTGAAGATTGAAGGGTATCCACAACTGCAACATTTCGAGGGGTCGTTCGAAAATTATCCACGTAAGAATATCAGTTAGGGACATTATAATAGTATAATATTTTCATATAATATGAATATATCATGACAAAAGGAATATAACGAATGGTATTTGTTAAAATATTTTTTCTTATTATGTTAATTTTAACTTATGACCGCTTCTTGAACTATAAAACAGATACTAATATAATACGCGTGATCGAATGTTCATGGTTCAGGGTGGAGTGGTATTTATATTATTTCCCAAAGTGATCACTTTTTCATTATAAAACAAATAAAGAATAGTATTATAAACTATTTACAAAGTTTTTTGACTAACATAAAAATTAAATTAAAAAAATTAATTTCTTATAAAGTTCTTATTGTTTTTGTTTTTCACTAATTTATTAACTAATTAGAAAACTACATCTATCTTCTATCGTATTAATTATTAATTTTTATTTGTTTTAAATATTTAATTTTTTTTGTTTTTGTACATTGTATCGTATTATTAATATTTGATAAAAGGATGATATAAATGTCATTGTTGGAAATATTAAGAAAAACCGATTAAAAATCTTTTCCAGACTATATTTATCCTGTCAATTTATTATTCAGTAATGTTAGGTGATGGAGGCAAGGTTATTATTTTTCGTGAGCATAATAAATTACATATTTTAGATTTAGATATGATGATACATTTTTTACGGTGTATTGAGCATTGTTTATGATCAGGTGTTTTACACTAAAATCGTATATCTAACAGTTTTTCACCAAATTAAATAATAGTTGAATAGATACTAAAATATAATATAACGATATTTTTAAAATTTTAAAATATAGGACATGGTAAAAAAAGATTAAAAGGGGTTAGTGCATTTAAATACTGTTTAAATGTTAAGATTTGTGTAACAACATAATATATAATATTGATATATTTACATATTTACTATAAAGACGTATATTTTTGAGGTACGTATACCTTAGATTTAAATAATTAGATGGTTAAGTTAAATAAATATAAAACTAAACTGATGATTTAGATGAGGTTAATTATTGATTAGGAATAATATAATTAAAAAAAAAAATCAACTATAGAATGCATCTTGGAGGGTTTTTCCTATGTTCAACTTAAAATATCGTGCATTTTAAACTTCAACTTTATTTGTCGTTGTTGAAAGATACGCAAAACGAGTTTAAAAATTGTAACCATCGAAGTTTAAACACCTATATATACATCTTGTTTGCTCATATTCGATTGTTTGATATTTGAAAAATTTGGTCATTACATATGCATTGTGTATATACCTACTGCAGTACCTATATTATGAATATTATATCTCACGGAGTCTTGTATAGAAAATCGAAAATTTTTTTTTCCTGTCCACCCGAAACCCTTATAGAAAACGGCGTATGTCGGAAGAACGTATCATCGGCCAAAAGGGGAAAGGTGTCTACGACTCTGGCGGGAACGCGTTGTGTCCGTACACTGTACACGACGTTGTCGACGTCATGTTATTAGGGTTTGCGGTCGCGCCGTCGGACTCACGTCTGCTGACGTCAGATAAAATACGTCCTCGCCGTATTGCACGGGGACGGCGCACGCGAAATAAATGTAAAATTCATATAAAATGTAGTCAGCAGAACGTGCCCAAAAACGGTTTACTCGGCGTGTGCGGGCCTCGGTATAAAAGACGTATCTATATTGCGCAATAAATAAAATAAATAATAGCTGGCGTAGGTACCTAAATAATAATTATTGTTAATGTGTTCTTATAATATTATATTATAACCGCCGTCGTAGTGGTCATTCGTCGTCGCCGTGGCGGTAAAAGTTCGACGAGATTCGGACGTTTCGACGACGACGACGACGACGACGACTTCATTATGTCGGCGTGGCCAAAGGGGTGTGATCGCAAAAGGGTTTATTACGTATTATAGGCGGATGCGCGGGGTGGCGGGCGGCGGACCACGTTTGGCGGCAAAAACTTCTGGCGTCGGCGGCGGCGGAGCAACAACCCCCGTCGGCGCGCACCCGATAACACGCCGCGCCGGCCGAGACACGCGACATCGCATCGTGGCGTCAGTTCTCGACTGTTTCGCTAAGGGTGCAGACCTGCTGAATCGTCATGTACACCGGTCCTGGGCATGTGCTCGCCGCGATCGCGATTGCACTCGTCGTCGTTTCATCAGCTGTACGACCGTCGAGCGGTGAGCTGATCGTCGGTAAGTCGTTTATGTCTACGTATTATTGTTAATGAAATTACCGTTTTGTACGACACGAATACTGCGTCGACACGAGAATATTTATTCTTTATACACCGGTCGCTTGACTGCACACGGCCGTTTATCACGCGTGTTATACGTATTATATTGCACTCCATTCATAAAACGGAAAAATTCCAGTAGAGGTGCCCCTGAGTTGTTGTTTTCGACGTTCGAAATTGTTTTTAATTTTTAAATATCGTTATATAATATTAATCAGTATCAATATATAAGTATGTAAAAAAAAAAAAAAAAAAAATGCCTAGATAAGTGGGTACCGTTCTAATGTGCGTTAGGCGTCTAGTGGGACATTGCAATGGGCGCGTTAAATTTGAATTCGAATTCAATGACATAACACTGTATAATATAAAAAACTGAGCGGACACTGTCTATTAGTTTATATAATAAAGTATATTACATGATTAGTTTTTTTTATATAGCTATTAAAACCATTAATTTTACTTTTAGTATTGTGGTAGGTATATTTAGTTTTTACCGAAAACATTGAACTTATTAAATTAATAGTATTTAAAATTTAATATCGATACGTATTTTTGACATTTTATATTATTGCTATTAACTTACGAGTTCATAATACTTTATTGTAAATAGTGAAATAGTGTGAATACAGGTTCATAGTATAATATTTTATGAAAAGTTCAATTATTTACAGGTATTTGTTTTTAAATTACAATGACAAAAAAATAAAAAATGTTTTGATGAATTTTGACAAAATTTAACTTTAAAAATGGTTATAAAAATATTTTGTGACAAAATATTTTTGATATTTCTTAATTGGAAAATGCACAACTTTATAGAAACTTCTTATTCAATTTCAAAGCAATTTTACCAATTCATAAATTTTTTATCGGAATGCATAAAAAAAAAAAAAAAATAGAAAATTGAAATTGTTTATAAATAGCTTAAAATATTTTATCAAAATTATCAAATTAACAGTTAGTGAAAATTTCAAGTTTCTAAAGTTATTATTTTTTTTCTTGAATTATGAGTTATAACAGAATAAAAAAATAAATTTCATTTATAAATATTTTTTTTTAGTTTTTTTCCAATTGTTAAAGAAAGTACCGAATATTCTTTACTTTGACTTCCCAAAGAATTAACTAGATCAAAAATCACCCTTATAATTAAAAATTAAAATATTTTTACTGTCCCAAAAGGTGATGTTAGACAGAAAAAACACATCATTGTAAAATCAGTATAGTACGTCCATCAGAATCTGAAGTAATAATAATATTAATATAAATAATAAAACTGAGTAACTAGAATATTGAGTCTAAGTGAATAAAATAATAAGAATTTTAACTTATAAGTTCTTATACTATTTACAATTTATTATTGGACAATCGTCTATTGTTCGAGAATTATTTTTGTGATCTAAATAAAATTCATAATATTTAAGTGAAAAAAGTAAATTTTTTTGTATTTTTGAAAAATTATTAAAAATTGGAAATTTTGGTAACCTATAAGTACTAAATTATAGTTCAATGATTTTCTTTTAAATTTATTATTTGTACCAATACAATTAAATTATAATTTATAAGAATGTAGAAAATTTTAATTTAATTTGCAACTGCTTGTTGCATATTTTATGAAATGGCCAATGGGCAATTTCACGAAAACGGAATATTATGTAAAGTATAATATATTATATTAGTAAATATTATTTTTTTCGGCTTTGTTAGGAAGGTAAATAAATAAATAAAAGATGTAATAGTTTTTTCGTAGACCGCTTAAAATGATTTGTTAGTGTAATAATAATAATAATTATTATTTAAGATTCGATATTTTATCCTCACAATTTTGCATATCGTATATTTAATATTATTATAGTCGGCTTTAAAAAAAAAATTTTCATATTAAATATCAAGTGACAAGTGGTTTTAAAAAGACAAAAAAATCTTGCTATAATGTTCTCACTTGTTATTTAATTTGCATTTTGTTAACGTTTAAAAATTCTATAATAAAATATTAAATTTTATGGAGATTCAAATAGTTGAAATCAAGCTGTGTTTGTATAAATAATAATAGGTATTAAGTTTGAGTTTACATTGTTTATAATAGTTTTTGAAAATACCAAAATTAACTTTACACATTGTTTTGACGTAGTAAACATACTGTTATTTATCTGATACAAGATGAATATATTTACAAAAAAAAAAAAAAAAAAAATAATTCATTAAAATACGAAGTGTTTAATATTTAGTAAAGTATAAATAATTCATTACTTCGTTGTCTTAATGAATGACTTAAATAATATTTTAGTTACACTACTAAACTTATTAGTTTTTGATTAGATATTTTTTTTAGAATTATTTAAAATGTTTTAGAATTTTTTGTACAGTAGTTGTTATAAACAGCTTACGACACGTGAAAATATTGAATGATAGAAATGTGGTTAAAAAAAAAAAAACCAAAAAATATATAAGCTTTAAACTCTTTAAAGGGTGTTGCATATTCAACATATTATGTATACCATACGTTGTGTTTATATTAATGATAATTATAAATATCATATTACGTATATGATCGGTGGGGACTTTCCATCGGTCTTTAGCAAGTAGACACTTTTAGTATTTATTTATTACGATTTTGAGAGTTAACAATAAAGGACTTCAAAATACGTATGTGTTATTATTCATATTAATACTACACAATAAAGAGTATTTATCTAACAGGGGAATACATTTCTAAATAATATTTAAAACAAGAGTACGATTTTATAAATTGCATTAAAATTAATTGTAAAACTCATTTAAAATATATGTTAAAGCAATACATACTTGAAAATTAGTTATACACGTTCGTATTGATAAAATACCTACAACAGTGGTATACCAACGTGTGGTTTACCTAGATCAGTGGATTTAGGGTTTCTGTAGTGTCTACTTTCTGTCTATCTTTACCTTAGCGGGTAATACAATTATTGTATTTAATTGGAAAACGAAATCGTTATTAATTTTATATTGTTAGTACAGAACGTTATAAACATAGAACTATTTAAAAAACATTAAATGCTTAGTATTTTTAAGTAGGTACAAAACATGGAAATACATTTATTTTTTTAATTTAACGATTTTTTTTTAAAAAAAAAAGAATAAATTATTTTTGTTATGAAATGGAATAACTGTTTTTACAACTGTTTTTTTTTTTTTTTTTTTTGAAGTAGCAAATCCGTTCAATATTATTTACTATTGAAATCGAAATATAAACTGTATTATATAGTGTATACGAGTACATAATTATTATTTTAGAAAATCCGTAATTATCTTTAAATTTATTATAAAATCATTAAACACTGCTAAAATGTTATGACGTATGCTCTATTTAGTTATACTGCTTATATATATACATATATTTAGTAAAAAAATAAAATTCGATCAACATTTTTGATCTTCTTTTCATAATTTTCTTGAATAAGCAGTTACAACATTTTTTATTGTAAATGTGAGTTAAGTTTTTGATTGCAGATTATTATAATTCTCCATTATCAGTTTTTTGAAGCTTATGTCCTAAACATTTTATTTTTGAAAATATCCAGATTCAATAATTTACTTGTTCCAAGATCAAAAAATAAGCAAACATATATTATGCGTTGTTTTTGTTTAACTAAAATTGTTTAAATTTCTTGTACACATATTTTAAGAAGAGACAATTTACAAAAGCAATAAGAAAGAAAACTAATCAAACTTTTTTTTCGTAAATAGGGCTTTCATTCTGTAATGGTAGCTCTACTACAGGTTCTTGATATTTCTTTAATCAATTTGTACGATTTCTCTATAATAATAATTCCTATCCGAGCTTTATTATTTTTCGGTCACATTTTTCCCGTGGTCATTTTATATTTTCCATTTAATTTGTTTTACAAATTTAAAATTGAAATTAAAACTTTTTGCAAAGTATTTTGTTTAGGATTTCAAGATTTGCTCAAAAAAGATTACTTATTTGTCAAACTGGGGAATAACAGTATACAGAATAATAATATATATTATATACTGTGTTTAAGATATAATAGGTATCACCTCCTTTTTATTAAATTTGTAAACACGTTTAAGATGTGAAAAGTTTTCATTTTTATGTGTATTTTCTTCTCGCCGCTAAATTTCTTTCAGGTATTGATTTGGTGGAAATTAAATAACAATACAAACTCTAATATATTATATAAAAAAAGAAAATCAAATAAATTGAAAAGCCACACATCCATAGGAATTGAAAAATGGTCTCTGATAAGATTTACGAAAGGCGTCATCGTGTGGTGATATTATAAAGTGTAAAGTATAGTTTGTGCGATAAAGATTGTCTCCTAACATCGTTAAATGCGCGTTTAGTGATGAGTGTAAATTCCCACGTACTCAGGATTTATGCGCTTTAGGTCATGAAAATGTTCCACCTTTCACCCTCATAGCTATTTAATACACATTTATAGTATATTTCCTAAAAAAAAAGAAAAATAATAAACTAATTTTATTTACATAAAAAGCAAAATTGATACAAAGATTAGCTATTTGTCCTGCTCTATTCAACTAAGTGGTAATACTGTATACATAGGTATAGATGCATTTTTATTATTACCATTGAGTAGGTATTCGGAGTAAAGTGAAAAATAATGTGTTAGTCTTACGGTGATAATTTTATTTAATTATTTTTTTTTTTTTTGTTGTTGAAATTGAGTCTTGATAGTATTTTTGAATTTTTCTTAATAGTTTTTCCAAACGCAAATTACTACTATCGATAATCGTAAACACGTCTTAAAAATGTTTAAATATACTTGGTTTATCACTCGGAGATATTTTTTTGATTTTAATAAATTATTATTGATTAAAAATGTAGTACAATAATCATCATTATCCGATGATGATGTATTGTGACCAATAGTAAACAATCAGTCACTGAATGGAATTCAGATTTTTATTAATTTGAACGTGAAAATAAATAATAGTGAAGGTGTCGGAATCTTTGATGCTTCTATATTTCTAGTTAGTAGTTTTGTCATTTTAAATTTAATTATTGATAAATTAAAAAAAATATATATTTATTGAGTTATACATTTTTTTGTTAAAACATAATAAACCCAAAACAGACGGGTGGTAAAGTTTTCTCATATTTTGTTCTATATATTTTTATTTTCAGAGTATTAGTGTAAAATTGATTGTTTTATTATTTGGTTAACGATAGAAAAATAAAAATGTACATACCATTCAACTCACGCGTGCATATACTTACGGTATAGGCATTATTTATTATTGTTAGTATGACACTATTAAACAATAACGTATAATAATATATCATCAAATTATAAAATCTCGTTAGACAAGCCACAAAATTTGATGTCATGCAATCAAGACATTACACGAAAATTAATCCCAACGAGTTATAGGTGGGAAGAGGCTATTTGAATAGTTAATTTTATTTTTTCCGTAATTTTGGTATTATAGATCGTTGTGGTGTTTTTACCATTTGAAATTACCCCGTGCTCGAAGTGCTATTATTACCTATTCTAATAGTTGATTTACGTTTGTGTGTGCGTGAACTTGATTATAAGTTGATAGCCAAGGCCACTGTATAATATTAAAATTAAACCCACTTAAAGATGTACTTAATTTATATACATTTATTCAAGTTAATAAATTTATTTTGACGTTTATTTTTCATTTTTTTAGAACGTTAAGTACATTTTTTGTTTTAGTTTCCAATAATACATGTTTTTATAAGGACTAATTATGTCTTGTTAGTAGAAAGCAGGTATAAACTGTAGCTAACATATAACATTATTGTTTGTATACTATAATCGATGTATGAAAATTACTTGGAACCGATACTAGATCGAACTAGGGTTAAAAAAAGTACTATTTCAGCGAAGATTTTCTTAAGCTGCGTACACAAAGGTAATATTTGCGCGTAACAGCAATAGATGTGTGGACGTAAAGGCATTTCACCGTCGTCAGTCGCGTAACAAAAGTTGATACGCGACGAAGTTACGTCGCGTTCCACGAGATGTCGGAAAATTCAAGTCGCATCAAAAGATTGTTGTTTAGTGGGTTAACGAATAGTGCGTCTACGTTATGTTACGGCGTTACGTGCAAATGTTTTAAGTGTGTATGCAACTTTACAACAACACATAAATCGGCTGTCACACCATTATATAACATAATAGTAATAATAATAATAATAATAATAATAATAACAATAATATTTTTATTATATTAGGTATTGTGCGCCGTACGTACAAAAGACATAAAAAAAAATTTGTTTGCCTATTTAAAATAATAAATGTAAATTGTATTAAAAGTAACTAGTAATTTTTTTTTTATATTCATATTAGGTTTCATTTTCTGATATGAATTATTTAAAGTCTGCAAAGCTATCGGTTTTTTCCAAATAATCTTTGTTGTACGGGAGAAGTATATAAGTTTCGTATTTCCTACTGTGTGACAAATTTACTTAGATAACCATTGACTGCTTCCTATAGACATAATAGGAATTCAGATTTCTTATGTCTCTATGTATGTAATTTAGTTCTTATGATTTATCAAGTATGCTCATCTCTTTTTTCTTTAATACTGCAGTTACTAAAAATCTAATTTTTGGAAATTTTAAATGTACTGTTGAATTTTATTTTAAAAGTTTTAAGATTTTTTTTAGATTATTTTTATAAAATATTCTGTTTTTCAAACAAAACCCCGATTTATATTTAAATTATTTAGTGGATATTTTTTTTCAAACATTTTTATGTAACAAAATAAAAATACGAACAAGTAAATTGTGAATATCTAACTTCGTGTACAAAAGATAATAAGTACAATGTAACTAGTATATAATAATTAGGGCTTAGTAGGTATGGTAGCTTGAGAATGTTAATAACTAGCATTAATCTATTAAAATGTATAACTGTAAAAATAATCCGATATATCTGCATACTAGATTCAATATTACTTTATTTTATATTTTTGTGAAATCATTTAAAAAATACTATTATTCTTAAGATGAATATTTTGATAGTCAAAAAACCACTCATTCAAATTTTGAATTAGGACATTAGAATAGGAAGTTCTCATTTGATAAACAGATATTCGTTTCACAACAGGACGCCAAAGTAATACAAAAGTTGCATGTTTGGTTCACTTTATATGATATTTATGAACGTAGCCATTACTACTGTTGTTCAGTGGTTGGTATACGGTATTTTTTTTTAACGAGGTGCATTTTGCTGCTTGTGTTTTTTTAATGAGAATCATGTCTATACTTATGTGTACTATTTATATATATAAATATTATATGTAAAATGTAGCATTATTATTAGTAAAAACACTATAATGCACTAATGTCGAATACGAATAATATGTATTCTATCATATCCGATATTTTACGTTAAAATCGCATACTACCTATTTGATGTATAGATACTAAAGTTAACTCACCTCAATGGGTTTTATCGAGAGACGCCTTTCTGCATATTTTATGCTTGTGTGTATTACTTAGCCTACACACCCGCGGCGACTACAATTTTTTCAGAATAATTGTCCACATATTTTTGTATCAATATTTGTTTTTATTTTTATTTTTTTGTTATTTGACGTTCTCAACTCTGTAAATCTATTCGCAATCATCAATATGCATGTGAATTTCATACATACAACAGTTACAATGTGGACCATATTTTACGAGGAATTTTATTATACTTTTAACTACTATTCATTTGTGTTCTATTTATAAAGGAGGGTTAAAGATCATTTTTGTCGTAATACGCATTTCCCGGGATATAAGCACGTGCAATTTAACGATTATTTTTTCTCCATTTGATCACTATAAACGACCAGAGAAAAATTAAAAATACATTATGGTCTTTTGCAAGACCGCGTTTTTTGAATAAAAATTAGTTGCGAGAATGGAGCTGTGTACATTTTGTTATACGTCGATTATATTATTATTATATGTAAATAAACCAAATTCGCAACTAAAGCTTTTAAAATGAAATATAATTCTAAGAACATCATAGTAATATTATAGATAAGGTATAGTTATATTTTTACGTTTTAAAAATAAAAGTGGCATATTGTAATACGTATATATAATTTAACCTAATCTGTAATATAACTAAGCATTTCAGGTAAATATAGACGAGGTAATTTATTTACAAGATATTCAATTAAAAACTGTTAGAAAGAGTGCACCATAATTATTTAAAATTTAAAAGTACAAAAAACAGTCTTATTACAAATAGGATTATTGGTAAAATTATAGTGATGAGTTGAAAGAAATTCTCATTAATTTTAAAAAGTTTATACATTATATTTTAAATAATGTAAAATTATATTATTTGTTAGAAAAATTATGCTAACAAATGTGGGGCTAAGTCCCTTAGCTCTTAAAATTGCGCTTGTACTTATAAATCTGATTATAAAGTGAAAATTATATAATATATCACGTAGGCAACTGATATAGTTTTTAATACAATTAAATTAGATCATGTATCAATAACACAAATAACGCAACAAAAAATTGGTCCTTCTATCTCAATATTTTAACAATGATCTTATAATTATTCGGTTTGGGATTTAAAATGTATGATTTTATACTCTTACAGTTTATTTAAATAGTATGAACCTAAAAACTGACATTTTAAGTTATACTTTATTAATACACACACACACATATATATATATATCGCATTTATCTAACACAATACAATACCTATATCGTGTTACATATAAAAAACAAAATACTAATACTTTTCCTAATTCTGTTTTAATAATTTATATTCAATTATTTAAACGTTATTATTTTTCTATTGGAAAAATAAATACTATACAATATACTTTTATAAAGTATATTATTTTATATTATATTATACATATTATTAAACATACAATCTTATACATCAAATGTATTGTGTTGTGTGTTTTATAATAAAATAAACATACTTTGTGCCATTTAATGTCTATGAGATTCAATGAAAAATTCTACGTTAAATAATTAATGAACCTTAAAATTGTAATAGTATAATATAGTTTACATCTTTGAATGTCAGTCATTTTTTATGATGTACGTGTACCGTGTTTTAGTTTACTTGGTACAATATTTGTTAGAAAGTGAATACTGAGGGCTCCTGTTATTAATCTGGTAATTAATATATATGAAAAAAAATTGTCAATATTTTATAAGCGTGTTTTATTTATTCTTTAAAAAATTTTGATTGACACATTTTATTTTAATTAGTAAAAATGTAGTTTAGAATAAAAATCTATTTTCTAGTATAGGTAATTTATTGAAATGTTTTGATTAAAAAACTAAATGCTAAAGAAAAATAGTAAAAGCAGCAATAAATCGATGAAAAAATACTTTAAATTTACATCGAGGACATTTTTTTATAGTTCACATTATTTGAAAAAAGAATATTTTGACTATTTTTTTTTTTTATTTAAAAATAAAAAATGTACATATTATATTACTTTTGATCTGAAAGTTCGACAAAATGTATATTTGTTATTTTGAAATGGAAACGTTTTTTTTTTTTTTTTTAATAATTTAAAATCTTATTTGTTTTGTTTTCATCGTACGCGAATTGGTAAATTGAGGTAGGCAAACCAACTAAACTCTAAAAGTTCATAGTAACTTTTGAAAAGGCTCGGAGGGAAAAAAAATAAAAACAACGTTTTGAATGAAAGTTTGTCAAAATCGTGTGGCACGATGTATGATTGCATGGACACATAATAGAATCGTCCCTTGAGTTTATAGAATGATTGGACTGAAAATTATCTGGATACACGATGTATTTATATTATTACGTATTTCTTCACAGTTAATTCGCATTATTCTATTAAATATTAATATACCAATAAACACAATAACAATTACGTTTATATTTATGATGTGTACATTATAATATTATCATTTATTAAATACTTATTCATAAACCTAGTGTTTAAACGTTGTATTAAATCTATTAGCAATAATCAGAAAAAGTCCGATATTTTTGATCGGAAATATATAAGAAATCACATTTAGTATCTCACGGTGCAAAATTTTTTGTTATCAGAGATTTGATCAACAATTATTAGTTGTAATTAAGTGGTATAACTGGGAAATGTGATAATATAGTCTCAATGAATGGTTTTTCCAAATCTTTCGATAATGGCTAGCGCTTAAAATGATTCTGACATAAAAATAATATTTCGTTTGAATATTATATAGATAATCTACAGTTTAAATAAAAATTCATTAAATCAATATAATTAAATTATGAAAAACGACGTAATTACAGTGTATATCTATTTAGTGGCGGTAAAATTAATAATTATCAAGTAAAATAATATTTATTTTGTACTTAATAAAATCAGAATGTAATATTAAAATTAAAAAAATGTAATTCCTTGGTTCATTGTATGGTTTTTTTTTATTTTTATTCTTAACGTTTTCGATAATTTTTGCAACAAAATTTTCTTCGATTTATTTTTTTCTACAGCTATTAATAGGAATTCTTCTAATTTCAAATTTTATGAACAACTCTTTACTAATCGTTTACTAGAAAAATAGAAGAAAATTTTTTTTTTTCGCTAACATAGTTCGCCATTATATCTATTTATAGTTCTATTTTTAGCTATTAATAAATTATTACTAAAATTTCAGTTATTTTTTAAAGTAATATTATATGTATGTATATATACATATAAAAATAATTATAAAATAAATGTATATACCTATACAATTTTATATTGAAAAATGTCAGGAATTTAATAGACGTATGGCCTTATGTCCTTATGTTTAGCTAAATCTAATTAAAAGATGTATATTTTATAAATGTTTGATTATTTTTAATATTTAATTAAACATTTTAAATAATTTAAAAGTTCAAAATTATAAAAATGTATTAAGTTTGTTTTAACTAACAAATTACGTTCAAATAATTAAGTTCTGTAAAGTTCAACAGTACATGTTAATCAACTCAAAATATTACCTTTTGGGAATTTTAGCGAAATACTTGTAAATTTATCGTTATAGATAAACTTTGTTCAAACAAAATTTAACGGTAAAAATAAATACTAAACCAATTTTATTTAAAAAAAATAATGAACTTTGTATTAACTATGTAATTATTTGAACTTAAATTATTTCATTTTCAGGTTAAGTTTAATTTAACCTAATCTAGTATGAATATAAGTTAAATGATATAATTAATAATAACAATCATTTTAAATTTCAGAAACTATTTTTTTCCCTAATGTTAAAAAATTTGCTAAAAGTAATAATATAATATATATTCTTGTCTCTCTATTTTTCTTCTCTTAAACCTAACAAAAGTAAGCAAATATTGAAATATAGTTGCTAATAATTATTGAAAATTAAAGTCGCGAAATTTTGAACGTTATTCGTATTGTGCGGTTCCAGCTGTTGACACTATTTGGTATTAGTATATACATAGCAATTTAAACGTTATTTAATGAGCTGTATCCTGTATATGAGTAGGCCGTTTCGGGATCATTACAGTGTAGAATACCATCCCCAAAAACGAAAAACAATAATTAAAATCACAAAAATCATAGACTGTTGATATCTTCGGAGACCACATTATAATATTAAATATCAAGTTGTATTATAATTATTTGAAATTAACACGCGGCGTGTGCTCATGTAGTCTACGTGAAGATTAAGCGCCTTAGTTGAAAACGTGATGCGTACGGTTTGGTGCGTAAACCGGATGTTGGTCGCCGCTAATGCTTCGGTTGTGTGTGTTGATAAGCGGCGATGGTTAATCTATTGCAGAAACGCATTTTCTGTGGAAATGGAAATAGTAATTATTATTATATACAGAGTGATTCTTCAAGCATACTAACCCTCTTTTTTTTTAATAATGCAGTTATTCAAAATCTGATTTTTAAAAATTCTAATACACTTAGACTATAATAATTTTTGGTAGGTACCTACTAGGTATTTAAGGATTGTTCCACTGATACATTAAGTTCATTAGTTTTCAAATTAGAATTCCCAATTTCTACAATAAATTATTTAATGTATTGAAAAGTATAATGAAAACGTTGACATGTCAAAATCAAAATTCGAATAAACAATTTTTGAAATATTTAAATTTGATTATTAAAGAGTAAAGATGATAAGTCAATGGTATTGGTTTTGGAAGATATGGACGATACGGTGACTATGTTGAGTTTAAAATTATAGCAATCAATAATATGAATCTATAAACATTTATAATTTATAAAAAAATTTCCATATATAGTAATCATTAGATCCAATAAAATACCTATTTAATATTTTTATAAAATCAGATTTTATTTTAAGCATAAACATTTCAATAATACAATGGACTAGGCTTTAAGTATTACAATAAAATCTAATGTGATTTTTAAGCATAATGTATTATTTAAGGATTCCAAGAATCAAAATTTGAATAAATTCATTATTAAACGAAAACACGGAGGTGCGATTATGTTCGTTGAAACATCCCGTAGATTGCGATTTACGGTCACGGATATTTTGAAATAAACTACGGTGTTTCGACATTTGCACGTACGATCCATCGTTTTACGATATAATATTAATATTGTATCGTCTCGTACGACCGAAAACAACAATATACGCGAGTTGCCAGCTTCGCACCGGCAGCGTATACATTGCAATGTTGAACAATATAATAATACAATATTACGTCTATACACGCCGCCTTTGTAGTAGAATTTCGTCGGAACGGAAACACGTGCGAATATAATAATGCTACGACGGACGATCGGCCGGTAAACTCACGTGTATTGTAATATGGCTCATGTATAATAGTAATAATAAAATGTAAAACGCAGCAACAACAACAACAACAACGATAATTATTACAATAATAATCACAGTCGCGGGTCCCTATATGCGTATAAAAGCGTATACGCATTATTGACGACCGTGATTAGAGAATGGTTCGGAAGGGATGGAAGGAGGTTGCTTACATCCGGTCGGGTTCGCACCGGACCGGCCGTCGGTTTTCCGGTGGCGATTTGCGCGGACCCTCACCACATTATAATCATTAACACGTCGCCGCATTGTTTTCGATTCTGTTAATACGTACCTATACAAGGCCGCATCTGAGGGGGTCCAAGAGGTCTGGACCCCCTCGAAATTTCTTGAATAGTATACAAATGTTTGAAATAACAATTTGGTTTTAATACCAACATAAATGTTTCAATCATATAAATTGCTGAAATTCTATAATTTATTAAATTTACTATTGACTGTTATTTGTTTTACAGTATCATGTAAAAATATAATTTAGCGTCTAATAATAGATTATTATTGATCAACAACAGTCGATGCCGGTGTGCGCCTTGACAGTCGGCGATGATTAATAACAACAATATTATATTAATTGAATAAATTAAAAATATATTAAAATAATATACTGTCGTCCACCAGACTGTGACAAACACGTTGAATTTTTTTTATTAAATATAGTGTAAGATGACAAGACGTCAAACTAATTTTGTTTATTTGATCATAAATTTCAATAAAATAAGGTTAAATCTTTTTTTGACTTATTTTTAACCAAATGCAATAAACGTAAACTTAGTAAATATACGTACAAAATACGTATACACACACACACACACACACACACATATATATAAATATATCGGAAAAATAAACTTAAAATATTATAAACCTATTATAGATACTTAGAGAAGCCTGGAAAAATTAAAATTGAAAATATGTATAATAACCCACGTGCGTGCTATACATATTACTCATGATGATTCATTAAGTATGTTCTTCCATATTATTCATTTAATACTGAATTAATTAAAATTCTGATTTTTGGAATGTTTAAATATACTTAAAGACCGTGTTTAAAAGTTCTTGAAAATTTTTTTTACTACCTATTATTAACGAGTATACTGTTGCCTTGTGGGCTGTAGCAATACTAATTTTTAATTTATATAAAAAAAAACCCCTTCCTTCCATTTTACTGTAAATTATTTAATGCAGATAATTTTAAAAAACATGTCTATATTCCTATTCAAAGTTCAAATTAGTAGTTATTAAAATGTTTATATTTTTTATATTTTTAAAATTTTTTTTTATTTTAACAGCCTTTTAAAATGGTTTTATAAAAATTAAAATAGATATAATATTGAATTTAGTGATTACTATACATAGATCATTTTTAAAAATTATAAATTTTGATTAATACATAATTATCAATTAATACATTTTTTCACTTAAAATAACTTCTATATATATTAAAACGCTTATCCTTAATAGTTATACAAAGTTAAATAACTAAAAATTTAAAATTTTTAAAATTTTCAAAAATCAGGTTTTTATAACTGTAATATTAAGGAGAAAAAAAATGGAGTAAGCACGCTTGGCGAATCATCTTGCATAATGCCTATGTCTACATGCCATATCGCCGTAGCTCATCTTAATGCTGCCGGCGTCGCCGCATACGATAATGTAATAATAATATTATTATTGTTGTTGTGTAAGTACTCTGCCGTGGACTGGTACATTAAGCACAACATTCGAATAACCAACCGACCGAGGGTTATAATATTACGGCGCGGGCAAAGTATGTGATATCGTTATTATTATTGCGTGTTATGAAACATACTGCGTATGTACCTACCTACAGCTGATAGTATCGCTATACTTGCTACCACGTGGTAGACCAATATACCTACTACGGTGGACGGTGGTTGTTGAACGTAGATTTAACTTTAGGAATTCGGTACAATTTGCACGGTATATGCGCTGTTATGACCAACGATTACGACGAAGAATCGTATATGGATTCCCCGTGTAGTGTTTTGCTGCAGTTATAAGCATGCATAGGTAGGTGCCAACATTCGCGTGGAGCGGTCGTGCGTGTGTAGCTTGTGGTAGGGGTTGCGAAGGGATGAATACTTAACAACTCGCGTACGAATAACTTTGATTGAGTTTTGTACGACACGAAGCAAATATCAGCAACCTGATTTACTTTGAGGAGAGACGAAAATGTAAAACAATGCCAGAGTTCATACTTCGAGACGTGTTGCCGCGAAAAATACGATTTATGACCGCCGTGCGTGTCAGGCGATGATCCCTGGTTGATCCGACTGCAGCTAGAAGACGGACGATTGAATGCATTCTCTTCTTTTTTATACCATTACCCGTGATTATGATCTGAACATATTATTTACAGAATATTTCACTTGGTATGCGTTTAGTTTTAAAAAAAAAAAAAATATCTCACAGTCACGTCGTCTTTATATTTTCTATCATTTAACCGTAAATTAGTTGTTGCTTACCTCATAAATTTAATATTATTGTCTTGGTAACTGAATTATAATTTATACACATAGTTTGTCTATAACTAATTACCATTAAGAAGTTTCTATTTATAAACAACCATGTCGGTAAAATTAACATACGCAACTATAATTTTCAGGTAGGTACAATATAAATAACAAACAACCGAGTATCGTATATAGTTATATCGTGATAACGTAAATGATATATTTATCAAAAAAAATTATCATAAATACTGGTGATTCAAACTGGATAAAAAATTACTTTTTCAATTTAAAATTGATAATTAATCGATAGAAAAATCAAATTGAACTTTTTTACACTCCTTGGGGTCGAGAAATTTTTGCAATAAAATAAAATAAATATCAAAATGAAAATAATACATAGTTATTAAACTAATACGTTTATCGCTTAGCTATTGAAATGTATAGTATAGACTAAAGGCTATAATATGTTTGTATAGTACATAATATTCTGTACAACTGTAAAATTTTTATTTTTTTCATAAATTATGTAAAAACAAAATATTACACCTAAAATCTACGATATCCATCAATCCCGTTTTCAATTAAGTTACGGTATGAAAGATGTTTTCTATGTGGAGTGAGACTTCATTCTTCTGAAAAGAGAGTTTAATTAAAAGGTTTTTTTCTTGTTTTTATCGAATATTTTTATTGAAATTCAATTAATGAATTATAATTTTTTACAGATAAATGAGTTAGCAAACAACTTTAAACTAAAAATGTGGTAAATATTTATAAACTAAGAAGTATGAATTATTATTAAATCAGTTGATTTTCTTTTAAAGTACAAAAATATTTAAATCTATAGAATTATAAAAAGATACTTTATTAATATTTGGCTTTTCCAATAATAATAAAAAATATGAATTTATTGCAAACATAAACGACAAGTTTCTCGAAGTTAGAATGCTCGTCCTTATTATATGTTTTCTTCAGTCCTTGGAATTGATGGGTTTTTAAACAGAATTAATTTCATTATAAGTTTAATAGCCATTGTAAACGGCTAAATATAAAATCTAGATTAAACAAAACATTATTTTACACTCCGTGTAAACGGAAATATAATTTTAACAACTTAACTATAAATATATCTATATAATTGTGTATAAATATTTTATTATATTATTGAGGTCGCAGTTTGGTGTTTTCAAAACTTTGATATTAGTTTTTTTCATTATCATCCGTACATAATTAAACGCTATTTTTTGTATTATACGACGGAATGTATCATTATTACTTCTATTACATCGTATTCTTACGTATTTTTCAACGATTAAGTTAACTTTGATATTTTTATTACACTATTTCGCATTATCTTATATTAGCTTAAAATAAATATTCAGACGAATATATAATATTTTAATTGGACGATAATGTACAATAAACTATTTATTTATTTATGATGTACATTCAGACATACAATTCTAGTGGCAGATAATATTTTTTACGATTGTAATAATGATATTATGTGTCATGTCTACCTATATAAGATTATAGAATTAAAAACCAACTTGTTAATAAGTCGATCAAGTTTCAAAATAATAGTTGTAATCCAAGAAATGTATTTATGCGAAGATCGTCAACACGGTTTACATTTTACATTCTAATATAATAACAGTGGATATAAAATCGTGTTCCGAAAATATATTCGTATCTGCGACATTGATAATAATAATAATAATTCAACCCTCGTGACTTGTATACTGCGGGCCAATCAAAATATAAACACGATTATTGTCATTGTGGTTATCGTCGTTGTCAAGTGTCGGCGTGTTGTAATGATAATATTATCATTATTATTGTTATGATTACATGTATAACTTACTGTAGATATCGCAACTTCAAATCGGTATTGTCTGACGTTTATTGCGTTATATTTCTCACACCGATTTTTTAAATCATTTCGTCACGAGCCCACAATTTGCTTAAAGTTCCTTTAATATAATAGGTAAGTGTGTTGTAAAAGCGGCTATACACTACTAACAATATAATATTGAGTATTGGCTTTAAATATAAAAATATAAGTTTAATATAAATATAATAAATATATATTTCACAATATGGGGCCATCATCTGTATAGGTAATAATATTATTTTATCAGTAATTTTTTATGACTTCGAAAAAAAAATTATTATATCATCATGAGTTTGCAGTTGAACAGTTTTTTAAATGGTGACACCATATTTCATATTTTAAAACAGAATGATTTCCTGAAAATGTTGATGTATTAGTTTATATTCAAACAATATATTGTTGTTTATGTGAATTTCAGTTTATAGATAAGAATCAAACTATTAGTGGTTATAGTCATATTTCAACAGGGTTAAAATTTTAATAAAAAAACCTGGTATGCTGAAGTTCCTTATTTTTGAGTTATGATCAAGGATTATATAAATGACAATTTCATCTTCCACACCCATTGTTTAATAATCATGTTTAATTATGTCTTTGTATCATACATATTATTTTATAAATATAAAATAAGAACTAGTAAATGACAAATAGTGTAAATTATGAGGGTGTAGATTTCAATACTGACTGTGTTAAATCATCCAAAAACCCACTTCTACCCACCAAATTCCACATATCGTGCTATTAAATATAAAATAAAAATATGAAACTAAAAAATCATTACCTATATATTATACATTACGTAAATGCCAAAAATTTGATTTATTCTTGCAAAAGCGCAGCGTGACTGCGAGTTTTTTAAATGGAATTATATATAATATATATGTATATATTGAAATACAGAAATTGATTAAGAAAATTAATGTAGTAGTTGAAAAGAGATCATCCGGTGTATAATAGCTAAGACAACACGGTCGGGTTTGTAAATTGTTATACACTATTATAGTCGTTGTGTCGTTCGCGAGATAATCCCTTCTGGAAACCAAAACTTTAACACGTGCGTGTACTTGGAATCCCAATATATTCTAAATGCCGGCGGCGACTTTTGAGTAAATCGCTTATTACGGTTGTCATTCATTGCATGACGCATACACCAACAGTCGTAGATTTAAATAGTAATTACATGTGTTAAATATTTGAATAAAACACCACAAGTTACCATATTTATTAAGCTTTCCTGTAATATTGATTTATTATCTTAACACTGTCAATTTTTTTAATTTAAAAACGTTGGAACATTTTAAAAATACGTCAAAGTTTTAATTAAACATCGAAAACGTTTTTCAATTTACCATAACGCTAACCAATAGGAACACTGCAAGTCTAGCCGGTCTTATATTCGATAACTTAAAAGCAACCACTTTAATGAACACTATGAAACTATGAAAGTTCTTTCCAGGAGGACGCATTCTTATTGCATATTGCGTTATTAAAATGCTCATGGCAATTTTTTTTATTTATCGACCAATTATGCATACATTTTGTACATCATAACAAGTATAATAGGTATAATATAATAACCACGACGTGTCACCGTGCTCATCGAACGAATTTTTGTACGAATAATGGGATGAACCTTAAACAATAATTATTTTCTGCTTTTTGTAAGGTATAAAAGTATTATTTTATCAGTTTTTAATACAGATTTTGAACTGTGTATGACGTATCCAAAGTATTCGATTTTAGAATTTAATTTTAAATTGTCTGCTAATTAAGTTAAAAATTTGTTTTGTTTTAATTGAATTTGGGATGCTTTTACTGATATAATATATAAAATAAATATTAAAATAATCGATTTAGACAATAAAGCTGATTAAACAACCAGTATATGTTAATTTATTTTTGAAAATGTATCTAAAAAAAGATGATTGTATATTAGTTTAACATTTTTAAAATTTATTTTATGTTTTTAAAACAAAATAACCGACAATATTGTTTAGTAATAAATTTATTAAATATACTTAGTCGTATTCTTAATTAATGAGAAATATAAACACTAAATACAATAAACTATTTGAGGTAAAAATCACACAATAAATACAATTCTACATTTTTATACAATTCTCGAAAACCGTATTTTAACAACTGCGCATTATAGCGGTCGATAGACTTCTTCCTTTTGTTGGTATTTATGGTCTTATTATGTTTTTTCATTTTTTTTTTTTTTTTGTTTCACATAAATTGATTGATTATCTGTTATATGTATTGTCAAATTAACACTATTAAAATACCTAATAACTAATATTAAGATATACTACGTCGTTTTATTTTAGTTTTATCAACATCGTTGCATCATTTTGACTTGGATAATACTAAAAGTATGATAAATATATATGTATAAAATATGCTTGATATAACAGCGAATAATATACCAAATACTTCATAGTAATGTTATAGGTAAATATCCATATACTCTCGCTTATACACGTATTGATCGTTTTGTTTATATAATATAGGTACAATGATGCCATCATTGGTATTTGAGAATTGCACATGTATTATTATAATTGTTTTGTGATAAAATAAAAAGGTAACATTTGTGAATCTATGGAAATTCACACAAATTTGAAAGTCAATCTTTATGCTGAGCTTAAAAATTAATATATTTTTCAATCGGTTTTTTTAAGCTTATATAAAATATTTTGCTTAAACAAATGTAGAAATTGGCTATTTTGAAAAATAAGATATTTGTGTTTTGAACGGAGTGGTATATATTTTCAAAAGCCATGTTAAATGTAAATATTATCCATGCCTGTGGTCTCGCTGTACAAGTAATTAATATAGTTTCAATTAAAGAAGTATTTATATTTTCTAGACCTGATTATAAATCATAATATTTTATTAAATCATGTATGTATGCATAATATTTTATAGATGTTTTTATAAAATGTACGCGATGGTTTAGAATAATTAGCACATACAATACTGCGTCAGTAAGAAGTAATTAGTAAGGCTACCTCATAAATATATGACGATTATTTTAAAATACTTAAAACTTATTTTTTTGGTGAATGTATGTTCTCTTTTCAAAAAAAGTGAAAAACTATGATAAAAACAGTAAAAACGTTTTGTTTATTTTTAAGTGTTATTTGTTTTTGAAATAATGATGAGTGTTTTTTGTTTAAAAAAAATCGTCATGTCTATTTATTATAGCAGAATATATACTTCGTATAGAAGTTCTTAACATTACATATTATTAAAGTGATGTTTATTTATGAAATAATAATAATATAAAGATGATTCATGTAACACTAAATCAAATGAGAAAAAAATATTTCAAGAAAAACGTGAACCTGTTAAAAATAAATTCACCTATACATATATATTTATTGACTGTAGAAAACACAAACGGACATTCCAAATACAATATCTGTATACATACTTATACTTACAATACAATATATATATTGTATAGATAGAACGATGGAGGTAGAGAAAGGTAGAGAAGAGACTTTTAGTGCCCGGTGTTATAAGAGTGTTGACACGAGAACGATGAGCATTTATATATATATATATTCAAGTCTCTACGATCGTGCATTTGTGGCGACCTGCTGACATATTTTATTCCTTTATCCGACAACAGGAAGCATAATCGCATTCACTCGGAGTTTCCGGAAACCGGCGAAAATGGAACGAATCTTTTCGCGATCACATGTTCAACGTTAAATTATTTTATTCGACTTTGCGTTATACGTAAAAGCTGTATATTACTGAAGTATTGCAAACATAATTGATAATTGTCACTCACTAGTGTGTTTTGTGCATGTTTGTAAGTAATACACTTTAATGACACTTTTTAATTAATTCGTAAAATTTGAAATTTTCGCTTGTTTTAAATATTTTACAAATAATATTATTAAAACATCAAAACATTATTAATTACTTTTGTTTAAGGAAAAAACTTTATTTTGATTAAATTGTGAATCGATTATAAGCTAATCACTTGCAATTTGCAATGTTGATCATTGTATCATGGGAAATTTTTCTAATTTAAAAATGTGACTTTACTTCATACACATTTATTATGTATCATTATGTGATATTAAATAAATCTGTAAAAATATAATATCAAAAGTAGATGATAAATAATTTTAATTCTAATAATTTATAATCACCAAAACAATGTGGGAGATTATTTAAGTGTAGCTTTTATAGATGATATTGTATAAGTATCTACTATGGTGTAATACGTATGCGACGATATTTTATATGGCCCGTATAAAATATTGCTTTTTAAAACTACTGTCCGGGGAATATCATCATGACAACAGTTATATTTTTTAGATTTGTTTTTAATCCCTATAGACGACTTTTTTTTATATCGATCGTTTACACCTTTAAAAGTTTTTGTCTGAAATATTTTATAGCTTTTTCTACTGGAACAAGCGTTAATGGCTACTCGGAGTTGAAAAAAAAGATTTATATAATAGGTATCAACATATATATTATTATGATAAACCTGCAACACAATAATTCATAGCAGGTAAAACGTGAATTTTTAGACATATAGAAAATGAAATACGCATGCATTGTACATAATATTATGAAAAAAATTATATATTATTTATTATTTTATAACCTATTGTATAAAATTGGTTATCATGAGGAAATACACTTAACATTTATATATTTTAAGGTATTTTATGGAGTTAAAAAGTAGTAAAATATAGTTTAGTATTCGTAGTTGTGGTATATCTATCCACCGTAAAATAGTTTTTTGAAACAAAATAATTATATCGCTAAATGTGTAGCTGTACAGTTATTGTTAAAATAATTTAAAAACATTTTTTTGTTTGATTTTAAATGTGTTGAAAATGTTAGTTGACCTTATGTATTAATAATTAATATATTTAAACATACTACTAAGTTGATATTAAGTATAGAGCGGGATTCTATCATGAAATTCGCTCAAACATGACTTACTAAGAATATTAGAAATAAAATAATTCATAGTAAGAGACTTACGCTTCACTCTGCAACTGAAAATGTTTATAATTTTTCTATAAATATAATATTCATGTATTATATTTTGTGTAATTAAATAATATCAAGAATCTTATGAATTATCATAATTATTGTCTTTATCAATAATTATCAATAATAAATTACAATGGGTACGCATTTTGTAAAGAAAATAGTTTGATTTGTCTGCAACACTCTACTCTAGAGGATTGTTTATTTGAATATTGAAGTATTGTCGATGGTTCTAATCTATTTTACATAACGACGATTACATTTTCATTTCTGAATAAAATTGTACGACAATATTGTATTGTATACTTCAGTCTCAGTGTAGGTAGTTGAGTAAATCTCGTTATGAGTGCGATTTGATAAAAAACTTTGTAGAGTGGTGGAAGATAATTTCTTTGCAAACAATTTCTGTATACGACTTAGCTAAAGTGTCGAATGTTTAAAATTATTTGTACATTTTTTTTTTTTATTATTAGATGGAAGGCAGTTTTTGTTATTCAAATTAAGTTCAGATTAAAATTGATCAGCGATTTGAGATTTTGTAAAATCGATATTATTATATTAACTTGTATAACACTATATTATTATGAGACTTATTTATAAATCATAATATTCTGTGGTATATTTAAAAAAAATCTTATGGAAGGATCACTAAAAATAAAAATATTTCAAAACACTAAACGGTTAAATTTATTGACTTGGATAATTTTCTTGGTCCATATTATTTTCGGAGCCGAAACAAAAGTATAATACAGAATGCAATTTTCCAATGTTTTTACGTTAAACTTTAAATATCTTATTGAAAATCAATAAACATTTCGGATTGTGAGGGAGCTGTTATACTATAATCATTTTGGGTTTATAGGTTAATTAGTGAATGAGGGTTTTCACTTAAATAAAAAATACGATGACGTTGCCATTTCTAATTAGGTATCTGTGCGTTATATATTGAATTCGTCAAAACGAAAATGTAACGTAATACAAATATTTATTATGATTGTTTTTTTGAAAGCAATTACGTGCTGTGAGGGGTTATAAAGAATACGGCTAGAGTGAGCTATGGTGAGGACGTGTACTTAAATACACGCATATTACACTGTAAAATTATTACTTCAATACATAATATAGATAGATACCTGGTACAAGTATAATAATAGTATAAATGATTTTACATATGATAGGCAATTTAAAGTATGTTCTGTCAATTCAGTACATGGTTAAATAAAGAAAAATATTTATATTACCATTCCATATTTTAAGACCTAATATTTTTATTTATAAAGTGAAATCTCTGGATAGTGGATATTCTAAGTCACTGAAATCTTGTTCATTATTTCGAGATGTCCGATATTTGAAGTGGTGAATTTTTGAAATTCATGAAGGATAATTGTGTAAGAGGAAAAAATTTGCGTTAGATTAAATTTAGTTATAATATTACTATTTAATATTTTAATGTTATGATAGTTTAAATACATTAATAATACAATTTAAATAACGAATGCATATATATAATTCAATTTAGTGAGTAAAAATTGGTTTTTGAACGAATTCGTTGTTGTTATACTAGTGTAAGCACATTTTTATGTCGTCGTCTTTTCATTATTTTTAAATTAAGATTAAAATAGGTGTCCGTTATTCGGAGAGTTTACTATTGAAAAGCAGTGAAAATGTCTTCCCAAAAAAAGTCTACTGTTGGGAGGTATCCGTTAATGGTGATTTCATTATACCTTTAAAATATTCATTGTGTTACTATTACTAATAAATTATTGTAAAAGATTAAACAGTGACAATGATAACGGTTGACGCGTTATGTCGTAGCCATTGCGATCAATTTGTCAATCATTTTAAATTTTTAATTGATGTCTATTATAATTATTACAGTATTCGACTTATAATTTAATTGCAAACAATAATTTTGTGAATTGTGTATTTTTTTTTTAACTATTATTTTGTCCGTTAATAATACGTTAAAAGCATTATATTTTATTATACAAACACATAAAAAATTCTATAGTTGTATAAACTATGCAATATGTATATACTCGTATATAAGATAAAAATATCAGCCTTATAGTATATTAATTACAAAATTAAGCGCACAGTTAGAATTCACAAAACTGACATAGACTTGTGAAAATATTGTATAAACAATGATTTCGAACTAAACGTGGTCACACAACATTTTTTATCTTGTGTATCAGTTTTTACGCTTCATTTAAATATTGGTGGCAAGACGATAACGTAATATTAAAACAATAAACACAATTATTTTCTTTCCTCACCACGAGCTGTTCAACTATGATCTATAGGCGACTCCTAAGACCATTATTATAATCTGCAGGTAAAGATACGTAATAAATATTATTTTATTATGCCTACTGTTTTAAAAAGGTCTATCGTTGTGCATTGGCGGTTATATTATTATAAACGAATCGAACCGTTAAGAAGTTGACTGTTGGACCGAGAAAAATATCAGGTATGCCTTGCTATAAGAATCCTGGCGGGTATTAGTGATGGTTGGGCAACTGGGAGGTTTTACGGCTCCCCGAGGGTTATGCGATATGTGCGTGTGTGTATTATTCCCGTATACCGTGCGTGCTATTTGCCACCGCCACTTCCTAATACTTTGCAGATAATGAGCCAATTATGTATATATCATTGCTGGTGCGAGAAACACTGTAGTCGTCGTAATCGTATTTCCTTTTATATCATTAATATATAAACATATCTACCACACACTTACCACTCTGTATTTTGCCATATTTCCCTTTCCGGTGTACACACACACACACACACACACACACACACAATAATATTGTATTTATTATTATACAATATATGCCTGGAGTTGAAGAGAGCTGCTCTGTTTTGCGGCATCGAGGGCTCGCTCCGTTCATCCGTGGTACCGTGGTATCGTCCTCCACACTGCGTCGCTCCAACGTGCGTATTGGTCGTCGGTAACTTATCCGCCCGTAAAACAAACTTTCGATCGACTTTTTTTTATCATTGTAAGTATTATACTAAGTAGTCGTTATACCGTTATAAAATGGCAATCTAGGGTAATATTATATTCTATGCACACAGTGCGCTTATATTATATTGCTCTGAAATTATCATATATAAATATTATAAGATTACGAAATCGCAGCCACACAAAATAATACAATTATTATTATAGTACATAAAATGTATAGGACACAAGTGTGTTCCATAGCTTCACACACAATTAATAGTCGTTGTATACTGAAGTTACTACTCAAAAATTCTAATTTGCTTAGCATAAAATAATATTACAATGTGTAAAATATATATAGATACTATTTAACTATTTAATGTATATGATATATATTTTTTATGGGTACTTAATTCGTTTAGATTTTGATCATAGATTATACCGTACTTACGTGTATTGTTTATCAATTGTATTTTTTTTTGTTTTAATAGGATCACCAAAATATGACTTTTTTTTTCATAGTATGAGATACATTTTGGTATCTTCTTAACCTTTCTATAGTAAGTCGCTACTGAACTACAACTCTGGCCGTATAAATAAATTTACCTACTTATTTTTGAAATTCACGATAAATTTGAATTATTTTTATTCCTTTTAGAAACTTGGATTTTTCACTTATGGTCGACTGACATTAACACTATACAAGTAGCTTGCGGGTGTCGTGTATTCGCTTACCCATAGACAAGCGTGACTACTAAAAATACTAAATAGCACCATCGAAATTTGACATGCAAGCGTGACTGCAATACGTGTACTAATAACATTATACTTTTTTTGTATATAGTCGAAAATTGACAGGTGTTGACGCTTTTTACCTTGTTCAAATACTTACTCCTCGCAAGTATTTCTCCACTTTGTGTTGTCGGGGTCAATAGTAACTCGTTAAGTTAATTGAAAAAATATTTTTTTAGTTTTTACAGATCATAATTATATTATGAAAATTAATGCTGAAACAGCTATTATAACCTTCTGGGCCAGACACTTTTTCTTTGAATATAAAAGTGTCTATCATATTTATATAACATAGCACCTTTTTATAAATGCTGCATGTAAGTTTAATTACGAAAAAAATCGTAGCGCGTATTGATAAATTTTTGTGAGTTAATAATATTGGAAATAGAGGATTGAATAATTTATTAAAGTAATAGTGTTAGTGAATTGCACTTTACTATATTTTCATGATACGCACCCAGATCTGTTCGAGCTGTCCTCGAGGAATTAAAACAATGAATCGATTAAATTTCTAATGTGATCTTTTCCTGTTTTCAACGAAGTAGCGGTAATTGTGCTGTCGCGACCGCAGTAAGTTTCAACTTAAATAGTATATTTTTATCTCATTAACGTCAGTCATGAGTAAGACTGGTAGTAGCTAGTTATCACCGTAGATAAACAACATACAAGATTATTCAAAATTAATCATATTGTGCTTTGCACTTGTAGGTTTACTTGGCTACTTGATCATACGCCAGAAAGCTAATTATTTTGGCGATATGTTAAAGATACTGAGTACGTACCATATCATAATCATTAACTATAACAGAGGAGCTAAAAAAATAGTGAAGTTAATTAAAATGGATATGTATAGAATACATTCGAGTTCCAACTAGATAAATGGATATTGTTCGCATTATCTAGGAAAACATTATAAATTTATGTATTACTTTAAACGTTAAAACTAAAAATATAAAAGTATTTTGAATTAAATGGATAATTTTGAATAACCATGTACATTTTACGTATATCGTGGGTACGGTTATATTGATTGTTATTAAAATACCAGAAAGAAGCTATTCAAGAGCAGTACAGAAGCATAACAATATATTATCTACGGAAAAAGCAGACAAGCGACTTTTGCGGGTGGTGTGTGAGAAAAAGGGGAGAAAAACAAACGATCAGACACATTTTTCGACATTTTTGGCGCGTGGCAGCGGTGGTGGTCAACTACAACACGACCATAATAGTAAGGACGCAAAAGTAAAATGGCATTGTATTGCGCGTTTGCAGTCGTGGGGGCCGTAGGGGTGGTGGTTGGAAGTAGTGTGAGCGCGTTTTTGTGGAAGGAGAGGATTTGACGACGACGACGGAAAAAAAGGCCGAGTCTCCAGGGACATATAAAAAGAACGGACAGGCCGCTGTTTGTTGTCTACAGACACACACACACACACACACACGTACACGTACACGTACACGCGCGCGTATTATATGTACATGCTCCCGGGGCTGTTATCCATCAATTAGTCAGCCGACCATCCTTCCGTTACACCATCTCGGTGCGGCGAAGTAGTGCAGTGTATGGGAGTGCACGAGGAGCAGGTCGCCATCTATATACCCACCGTATGTTTTCGGCGGGTTCGCCTTCGCCATCTAGGACTATAGTAACCGTCAGCCAACTTGGCTATGGCAATAACGACGACGGGGTTGAACGTTTTGTAAAATATGTCTTTTTCCGTATACCGTAAACGCGGTTATTTTGCGTTGCACTCCGGCACAGCGGCACCAGCAGAAATCAGGTCTAAACTATTGCTCCGGTTTCAAGGCGATTTGGTGTGGGGATTTATCCGTCGTACCGCATTTAAGAGGATATTTCGTTTACATATTTTTTATTTATTTAAAGGATCTAACATTAATATTATAGGTAGGTGAGTTTTACGAAATGTTGTTAATTATTTTTATTGGTTCCATACGGTGTTGTCCGTAACAAATTAAACGACGTAAATGGATTAGTTCGGTCTTAAACTCCGGTAAATATAAACTACACACATTTTTAACAGTCATTTAGTTGGCTTTTAACAAATATTAAATACAATTATAATAAATATTTTATTTTCTGTAATTATTAAGGTCACCATACACACACACAAAAAAAAAATAATTTTGGTAAAAAAAATATATTTTCGTGTAATCCTTTAAAAAAAATTAAAAACTAAAAAATTGACTACAAGATATATAGGATTACTTGTGTACCAAAATTCAAACGAAAATAATAAACTTGTCTGTAGATTGCTTACATAAAAACATTTTATTTTATTAAATAATATATAGATTGACATGTTGAATTTAACATATTGAATTATAAGTATTTTACGGGTATTTTTCCGTGTCATCACTGTAATTATGGCTGTTACGTAGTGTGTTTGCACAAAATAAATTGAAATATATTAATACTGACAAATGGTTGTTATGGATTCAATTGTGGTTTAGAATTAAAACCCTTATTATAAATCGAAAGATGATAATCTGTTTTAGAAAAAAAACGGTATTTACATTTTTGAATAATATATATGTATATATATTATATATATTATTTAGTATATATTTTATAATTTAAAATACAAGAAAATATTTAATGCTGCAACTTTTTCGTTAACTAATACCATATTTAAAAATGAATATATTATTGTCTGAAAAATAATATCCATTATTGAGAAATAAAATTCATGTTTTTTTTTTTTTTTTTTATATATAGGTACGTATTATTTTATATTAGTTAATAAAACATCATCTTATGGTTTTACTGTTGATAAGAGATTTAAATAATCATCTATTTTTTATCCCTAAAAATTTTGATTGTTATTTAAATACAAAACTATGCATACGCTGTTAACCTATTGTTTTCTACTAATTTAACCTTAATACGTATGCTTTTATAAATTCATAATAACTGATTAATATATTAAATTGTAGCTATAATTACTCATATAAAATTTGTATAATATTTTATAAGGAAATATTTCGTTCGTATAAATTATATTATTTGAAATACTGAATTATTGCTAGTAAAATAACTAAATCTGTTACCATCACATAATTATAAATTTAATCGTTAGTAATAACATTTTTATTTTTAGACTAGCCATTGAATATCTTATTTAGAATTTTTAGACAATGTATATGATATAAATTGATTATTATATAATAGAAACTTTGATTTTAATATGTAGTATTATAATCAGTAGGATAGCTGTGGGTGTGCCACAATCCTTTGATTATTTCAATTAACGATGTTGCGTGGAGAAAAACATTGTAAAAATAATTTACTCCAATTTTTTTATATAAAATCCAAAAGTTCAGAAATGTAAAAAGTGTTTTAAAAATAAAGTATTTATTGTCATTTTAATGTCATTAATTATTTTTTTGTTTGCGAGTTTATTGACTAAATGTATTTTTTTGACGTTATATTAAACTTGTATCGTTGTTTAAACACATGCAAGTACACCATTTTTTAAATTAAATACAACTCTTAATTATTTAATAAAATTCAATGCAAGTTTCCAACATGCGGTTTTTTTTCGTTTTACCGTTGGTACAATAAAATTATAACATCCATACGGGGTATTAAATAGGCAATTTAGCTACACTATCGACATGTATCGATTTACTAGTACTTTTTTTATAATATTTGTAGTTTTATAATATATTTTTTTAATATTGTTAGTATTATTTTGTAACCATTGACAGCTAAATTAATTAATTCTTTAGATTTTAAATGTTTTTATACATTAGTATCTACAGTAAAAACAGTAATTAAAATTGGTATTTTGAATATTATTTTTATTATTTTTTGCATTTAAGTAATTTTTTGTCATTTAAATGTCCATTTCCAAATGTGTTATCTATATGAAATGATCACGTCCATTTGGACGTAATCATTTGGTTACTTTCAAAAAACCACATTTATTTATCTTTATTTAAAAAATAATGCGTAAATACACACACATTTTGTTTGTTTATTAGTATATTAAATACACTAAAATTGCGTATAAAATGTGATACTTCAATGCGATATACTCGTACTGATACAAAATAACATAATACTACTTGTATAATGACTTTGAAAATTTATAATATGTATTTTCAAGTGAAAATAATTCTAAAAGGCTTCAGATAAATATGAATAGCAATAAAGGAGAATATTATTATATGACTTTCATATGTAAATAATTATATTATATTTGTATGGCTATACTTCATGTTATTTTTTATTTGTGTACTAAAAAAATAATTCTATCAATACTAAAAATGTATAAAACAATATTATTTTAGGTACCTATTATTTAAAGTTCTACGTTGTAAAGGTAAACAATTTCTAAATCTATTGACGATGCTGGTGCAGTTTTACGTCAATGTTTTAAAACTCTATCAAGCATAAAGTGTAATCTGTAATTACGTATTGTATGCATACATTTTGAATTAAAATAAACAATATTATGTAAAATGTGTGTTTCATGAATATTTTAATGGTAATATAATATAATAGTGACAACTAAAATAGAATTTGTTCATATGGTTGGTCAAATAATTTAATCAATTTATCCTAAAAATATTTGAACATAAACAATTTCAATCGAATGATTTTCTTTTTTTTTTTTGATAAAGTAATTAATCAAATATTATTTAACAATGAAAATTAATTAAATTTATATTTTAATTATGTAATTTGTTTGTTGTTATATTTGCGCTGGTGCTATATGAGTTATGAAAAGTTATTTAAGAATAACACTGGCATATTATTTTGTAGGTTTTTACATTTAAATATAATTTTATTTTAATAGAATATATTAAGTATTTTCGAGAAAAACATAAAATATATTTTTTATTACCTCTAGTTAGGTAATAATTGTTTTATTTTTTCGTTTTCATGTTGGTATCAATGGTATCAAAATCCATGAAAACTAGATTTATGTATTAATAAAAATAAAAAATATATAATAATATAATAATAATAACAGCATATGGTTTTAATTGAGTCTGTGAAAAATATGTCGTGGTTTAGTATTAAAAAACATAAATAATCCGTTGTTTTAACCTTCCCTTTCCCCGCTCTATATTATTACACCTAAGCGTAACCTTTTATTTTTTCCACAGCAAATTTTTCAACCCCCAAAGGCTTGGCTCGCAATAACTCAAAGCTACCACACTGCGTGGCCACAGGTGAGAACGATAAATCCCTAGAAAGTCCTAATTACCGCTTTAAGCAGTTCACGTTCTCGATACGTGAAAAACGCGTGCACGTCATATCCCACTTGGGAGCCTTTTATACGGCTTCTTATAAATTCTTAGTCAAATCTGTTAAACTTTTGTAATAATAGAGAAGGTACAATAAAATTAAACACAATTTTATAATGTACAATGAAAAAAATATAATATAATTTTGTTATTAATTTTACTATAATATCGGCATTTATTTTTGAAGTTGTTATATTGTTATTTTTAGTAATGCGTAATGAATTTTTATAGATTGATTATTTCACAGTTTTGAATATCAAAAATAAAGAACTCAGGTATATCTGACCTTTTTTTTTGTTTTAAATAAAAATCATATTGTTGAATTATACTGTTATAATTTTTAGTAAAGTATCATGACATAAATTTTGAAAAGTACGATGAAAATATAATAAATTTATAACACGAATATATAGTATATTAGTATCTAACCGTATTTATTTTAATATATTCTCAGCAGTCTATTATACATGAAAATGTATCCACCTATATGGTCTAAACTTTAGAACGTACATAATTATTTGAATACTTAATAAAATAATATAATAAATTATTAATTTAACTTTTAAAAATGTACATAAATTAATTTAATATATTTTTAGATTTATGATATATTTAGAGGAGCTACACAGAACCCTAATTTAGCCTCTATCAGACACTATTTTTTAGGATACTAACAAATATAAAGATTTCATATTTATAAGATTAATTAATAGCTATAGGAATGGTTAATGGTATATTTTATACTTCTTAGCTATCATTCTCTATCTCCTATCCGTCCTAGACACAAATCATTTAAAAGTAAAATATAGTCTATCACATACAGAGTACTTGAAAAAACTTTAGTGTTTAATGTATTTTGTATCAAAAAATTTTAAAAAAGGATAGAAAACACGTGTAATGTTAATATTGTTCAAAATAATAACGAATATTTATTTATTACTGAGTTGACAAATATAAAAATTAATATTTAAATATTTTACATTATAATGGTAATTCTTTTTGGTGTGTCAGCAAGGGTATAGGTATGTGTTTTGTATGACTTCATGCGCTTTGATTGATTGAAAATATCAGTTAAAAATATAATTTATATAGATATGTATTTTACACATTCCGAGAAGATAAAAATTCTATGTCTGTGTAAATGTCACCGAATCAATTGAAATGACAATAAGATATTGCTTTAACTAATGTACATTTTCAGAACAAAAACTGTTTCGTCAAAATTACCTAGTGCGATTTAATTATCATTTTATTAATATCGTTCGGGCAGACGTCCCTATGATATATAAAAATATATACCTGCACAATTATAAGTTATATTATATTATAAATAAATAAATAAGTGCAATATTATAACAATATATGTAGTCGATGAACATCGGGCAGTTGATCACAACGAGTTTGTTATAACGGTTACACTGTATACGTCACATGATGATATAAATTCCTTGCCGATAAGATATAAGTGAGTTAGATGAGTGTGTCCTAATATTTTATGAGCGGTAATCACTTACTAAGTATTTAATACCAGAGGGATGTTTCTATATTGTAACGTTATGCTTTAAGTTTTTGAGTTTGTTTGAAAAGCGTAAGTTATTCCAATTGGCTTACATTGTTTTCAATCAAATAATGTTCAACTAAATTTCATCAAGGTGATAACGTAGGTATGTAAGCGCCGATATACAAACTTTATAAAACTTTTAGATTTTGACAATATTTCAAAATAAGTAAAAAATAAAAACTCGCGGTGCATAAATCTTGTTCAGTACAGATAACTTGCTGAAGATCAGTGATTTATAAATCATCAATTGAATGATTTTATGAAATCAGTTAATACAGCTAATAAGTAAAAACTTGCTTTAAAAATCGATATTTAAGTTTAATAGGTAGAAAATCACGGAAAAATACTTAGCATTATTAAATTACCTCGTCTTTTTTGCATAAAATTATTTGCTTAAAAAAAGATTGTACATACAATGAAAATAAAATATAATTCAAAATAATTATTTACAGTTTATAAAGTTTTATCGTTATTCTATAGATTTAACATTGTGGGGGAAAAAAATAACACACAGCAGTTTGCTATACATAGTATTATTTTAATGCACAATCGATGTAAAAAAATAAAAATATCGGGTACAGTTACTACCCGAATTTCCATGGATGAATTTTAACGCATGAATATTTAAAAATTGAAATTGTTTTATTATTTAATTTCTCAACTATTTTAAGATAATAATATAAGAACAAAATAATACTTCTCTAAGATTTGAATGATAATAGTTTTTAAATATTATGGTAATTTTATTTAAAAAATCGTTATAATGTATTATTATAAGTTATATTATATTTTTACAATTGAGTACGATAACTTAAAAAGTCAAACATATTATATAAACCATACAACTATTTTAACAAATCATCCTGAATAAAAATCTTAGATTTCATTAACGTTTTTTTAAATTTATCTATCAAGAATTAATAATTATACGTATTTACTTATTATTTTTTCAATAATTGCCTCATAATTTTATAATGTGAAATGTAATAATGTCAATTTGTTTCAACATTTCTTCACTTAATTTTTTTGTATTAACTAACTTCATATAATGATTATATTTATAATATTAGAAATATCTACGCAAATCTACTTCATGATTCATTATAATGTAAGAACACGGTAAATACCAAATTATTTCATATTTTATTCATAATTTTCTGATAAAATTGAACATTTTTTTTTTTATGAAAGTCAATTTTGTTTTAATAAAAATAAATTTTTTTTTTAATTTAACATAAACATTATATTCATAACAAGGGTATTTATGTTATATAAATACTAACCTCTACTTAGTAGAATTTCGTAATGACTTGGTTTAATTAAAATATAATTTTCAAACTATCGCTACAATAGTTTTTATTTTATACCTATTTAAAATTGACTATTTCTAATGATTATATTAAATAATTCATCCAAAAATAAATTATACAGTTGAACAAAACAATTCTGAAATATTACAATAATTTGTTAATTTAATAATTATTATTTATAATAATACGTATTGAAAATAATATATAATTATACAATATACATATATACTTTTCTTACGATTTGTCCATAAACCATTAATTTAAAAAGAAGTAGAGACTTTAATTTTACAAAATATACGTATAATATAATTATATGCAAAAATGAAAATATATTTCATGGTACCTAAATTATCGTTCAACCTCAGAAAGTGATATTAAGAGGGGTGTTTAAATTTTTTAACTCTGATACAATTCGTCGAATTGGAATTTGTTGACAAATGGGGGTAATGAAATTTTTAGTAGGTTGACCTGCATAACATAATATCTAGGTAATATGTCGTCTACAAGGTATCATTTTGTTGCATATTATGTATTATATTATTTAGCATATATTAGTGTATTATTAACGTTGTGCTGTTAAACTTAATATGGGCTATTTTAAAATATTCCAAGAAATATAATATATATATAATATAAATGCATACAAGACACATATTGTATATTATAATTTGCTAGTGAAAAATCGATATGAACGCTTAGGCATCTATATGGAATATTTCATAATAAATAGCGTGCGTTGTTTCATTTACCCTATGTACAGAAATTGTACTACCCACAGCTGTAGCAGCTGTCCCGCGACGTTGGATTTTGGAACGAAAACACGAGGGTTGTAATACAAGGGGCAAGGGCCCTTCCTAATGATATATTTTACAAAAGTCAATAGTATCGTGTTTATTTCATATAGTATGTGAATAGATTCATGTTCTAACAAATGCTGAATATGCACATCTGGGAGAAAATTATATAATTTTCAAACATTTAATACCATGTTTTTCAAATGTATTCTACTATTATTACGACTATATTATTAGGTGTAATATTTTACTTGAGATCAACACAATTATTGCAAAATTAAATAACTGAAACGGATTTTAATTCAAAAGTAATACATACATTTATGTGGTTCATAAACACTATACATCGTCAAAATACCAACCGTGACTCAACTAAACTTATTTACACGAGTTTTACATAATATTCAGTGGTATAACGAGTGGTAGAAGAATGAACATTGTAAATTAAGAAAATAAGGTATATAGCATATTTTTTTTCTCTTCGCCACTCTTTCTCCGATGATATACGATAATTTATTCATCGTGTATTCAGAGTGTCGAAAAATAATGTTTATTTCTTAATTCTAAGTATTGAATATTACTTAGAATAATATAAATTATTATAATATTTGTTTAAAAAGTGGATAAAAAACATTTTAGTGTTAAAAATGGCATACACGGAACATCAACTAAACGCTCATTGAACCCTTAAGCAGGCGCGTGCCTATTTTTTAACGTTCATAGTCGCGTGGGGGTTCAACAGACCCCATTTCTAAAAATATATAAAATGTGTATAAAATAGTTCATTTTTTTAAATTCAAAAACTTTGTTACTATATGATTTATAAAATATGGATAAAAATTCAATAATAAAAATTAAAATTAAAATAAATACAAAATTATGGTTTTTTTTTTCGAAAGTACTTAGTTATGAAAACCGATTCAATATTATTATAAAAACCATATTTTAAATTTAGATCTATATACACCTTTTATGCAATATAATACATACGTTTTAATTTATGTGGGGGTATGCTAGACGGACCCCCACGTGGCTCTTTAAGGGTTAATATTGTTTTCTGAACAGATTATTGACGTCGTTAATCATATTAATCAAACTGAACTTAGACACGTAGGACCTACTAGGGATGTATATTTTAGATTATGAGCAAAGCAAACAACAAGGTGATTGATTTTAAAATGGGTTTTTATTCACAAATATGATATATTTTTTTTGATGCAATACAAATTCTCTTGTTGCATCGTAGATACCGAGTGTACTACGTCACAGTTATGGATATCGTGTTCAATTTGAAAAATCATAGTATATTAATATACGATGGAAAAAAGTTTTTAGCAAATACAGTCTCCTTTAAGTTAATATTTCTAAAGATTTATTTATCTTCCCATTATGTAACATTGTGTTATAGAAACATTAAAGGGAAGTTTCAAATAAGTGAATTAGAAGTACATTTTTCAATAAATTATCCGGTAAGTTGAATTAAATATCGTTAAAAATAAATGTTATATTATGTTACATAGTAATTATTATAACATAACTAGTTGCACTTATTAACTTATAAGTGAATACTGACATAATGCAAAATGGTGGAATAGTTTCGTTGTATAAAAAGTGCTTAAAATTAATTTAAATATTTTAAAAATTGCACTGTGAATTTATAGTAAATAATAATATATAGAGTGGGTAACGAGAAATATTAAGTCTCAAAAAATCACTAAAAATACGTTTAAAATAGATAAATAAATAAAATACCTACTAAAAAAAAAAAGAAAATTTCAAATATCTCTAAATAGTATAAAAAAACTTAAACATTTTCAAATTTGTACTAAGTCTAAAAAATGTTGTAATATTAATATTTGATGTATTAAGCTCAAGTTTCTAATTTTAAAATTAAGCTAAAAATATAAATAAATAAATAATAATAAAACAAATACGATTTTGTGTAATAGTTTTCGTTTTTTTTAAATTTTTTTTCGCTATTAATAGTTTTTTCGCTATTTTGAATAGTAGGTACTAGGTTTTTTTTTTTATCTTGATTTGCTTAAATACGATTTTTATTGGAAATCTCTCTAGTGATGTTGATAATTTTACAATTGTAAAAAGTGATGACAGACATAAAAAAAATAAAAGATTAAAATATACATTATTGAAAAATCAATACATCAATCCGCATAGAATTTTAAATCCAAGCTCTCATGTTGTTATGAAGGATTATTGAATGCAGACTATATTCGTATACTTTGAAAAGGCAATTTTTCTTCAAACATTTTCCATTAATGTTTGATTATGTTTACTGTGAAATAATATTTAACCATTCATATATGGTTTAGTGCCGGGTTGAAATCACTGTTCATATACGATATAGTCATCACGATTGAATTTGATAAAAAACTAAATTATAGTTACACTACGGTTTTATTTGGTTTATTTCACGCGGAGTGTACGATTCGGGCGTTGAATTACTTACTCTGCGTTAATAAATTTGATACTAGCTCGTACTAGAGATTTTTGTGATTACAAAGTGTTTCTGATCAAAATAATGTTATATTGATCACACACAGCTCTTATTCTGCTATTTTTTCACTTTATAACACTGAATAATCATATGACATGCACATTCATATAGCGGTTTTATACGCATTAATTGAATATTAATATTTTAGATTATACCCCTACCGAGTGAATTACTAAGTATTATCACACTCATTTTTTAAAATTTAAAAATTTTTATTTTTGATTTACTTAAACCGAAATTCAAATGAGTAGATTTTCAGTCATTAAAGTGATTAATACTAAGGATAGTTTTCCTTAAAATTTGTTTTACAAAAATGTATTTATTTATCTAATATTTATAATAACAAAAAATATAAAATAGATGATAATATGGAACTAGTGTTTATTACTTACTTAATTCATTTTTAAAAGTCATTAAACTGTCCATAATATGTTCAAAATACATTATTTTACAAACCTATACAAAGTTAAATAACTCAAAAAGTACCCATTCGAATTTTGAATCTTAAGTTTTTAGAAAAAAATATCTGTTAAATAATTTTAAATTAAAAAAAAAATTATCTTTAAAAAAATAATCATAAGTTTGTAAAAAATACAAACAAATTTATAAATTTGTTATCAAACGAAAAAAATGAATTTAGTGTGCTTGACAAATCATTCTATTATGCTTGTATACATTTTGTTTTAACTTTTGCTGCGTTATTCTGTGTATACTATTGTCTTTTTCGTTTGACCGTATTCATTGGGATCCGTTGTTGTATTAGTATTGGCATGTGTTCAGTTTTTATCTTTATTACTCAAATAATAAAAAAAAAATGGTTTCTTCGACTTAGCAATTATGTTCAAACAGCCTATCTATTATTATATGCGTCCATATTATATTCTAATTATATTATATTAGTTTGTGGGATGATTTTCGAAACGGTTTTCTTTTTCTTTTCTTTTTTTTTTTTTGCTATACATTCGAGCTGAGGTCAAGAGATGAACAATACACTTACTGTGATGACGACGGTAGACTGTAGAGCGTAATAATTGTTTGTTGTAAATCGACACGTGCCGTTTATTACATTACTTTATAATAGATACTTCAATGAACAACCGCACGGGGATTGTTGACTTAATAGCGTTAAAAGTTGAAACAAATATATTTGATTGTGAAATGTAAATAATTAATAATATCTAATAACCAGGTATATTATTGAATTCTAGAATGTGCGAATAACAAATATTTAAAAATATATTTAACTATATTATTATGTATTATGATAATATTTATTTATTTTTTTTAACTAATAAATACGATTATTGTTTAGGAGATATTATATTCTACTTATTCTTAAATTTCTAACGTCTTCATTAGGTATAAAAATTTAAAATAAAATCTATAAATATTTCATGTATAAAAATTGTAAAAAAAAAAAAAAAAAAAAAAATAATGAATTGATTTGAATTTGTTTAACCTACATTTACATAATTTATAATACGATACCATTTATAAAACATTGAAATAATATTTTTTCAATAGATAAAACATTTCACGAGTTTTCTTTTGAGAATTTAACGTCTAATTACGTAGGTATATATTATATTTTATATTGTAAAAAAAAAAACCATAACATCATATTATTTTTTTAGGATAAATGATTTCATAAATTCGTTTGAAGATGTTTATTACGTTTTATTTACGTTTAGTTGAAATGTTTCAGTTTTCTCTTTTAGTTTTTACTCTTTGGCAGTTTGATGAACGTCAAAGTACATATCACAATTTATTATACGAACAATTATACGAACAATTTGTATTGTAATATACCTTTTTACATTGTATATTTTTAAAAATGTATAATATAATATACATAGAATGATTCACAAAGTATGTCCACCCACATTTTTTAATCTAATAATGAATTTATTCAAATAACGTTTTCCAAATAAAAACTTAAACTTTCATACTGTAAATTATTTACCAAATAACTTTTCTTAAAATTTTAACATATTAAAATAACAATTTAAACGAATTGTTTTTGCATTTTTTTAACTTTGTGTATTAGAAATAATTTTAGTCCATGGTTTGGAAGATTTAAATATTATGGTAATATGAAATTTTAGTCATATATAAATATATATATATATTAATTTACTGATATTTATAATTCATAAAAATAGTTTAATAAATAAAAAATATAATATTTTATCTATTTTATATTTTTCTAAAATCATTTTTAAAAACTATTGTTATTTATATAAATATTTTAAATAAATCAAAACTGCTTATACAAATTTTCAATTAGATAAATAAAAATTTATAAAAAAGTATCCAATAAACAATCTTGAGTAAAAATGGAGGTTCTCATTTAAAAGACAGAAGTTTGTTTTAGGGACATCCAAATAATATAAATTAATAAAAGAATTTGAAAATATGGTTTTTGAGTTAATTTAAAAATTTAAAATTTAAACAAGTTCATTATTGAAGGAAAAAATAAAGACGAGTATAGTTAATAAATAGTTTTGTATTCTGAATGTATATTTACATATTTTTATAGATAAAATGTTTATTGTATTCGAATCGTACAGCAACTATAATATGTTACACATAAAATGTATACTATAACTATACTACATTGTATAGGTAGTCGGTATAATATCATTATAAGACATTTCACTATCTATTCTAGCCTACATTTGTATATGAACCATGGTAGAGAGTGTTTGGGAAATTTTGGTTAATTAAACCAGTTTTCCGGCGAAAGATTAATGAGGTGACTGTCGCTCGCTACCGCTGAAGACCGAATCCAAATTCATCGGTTATATTGTAGCAAAAACTAATATTAGGTAATTGATAAGTATAGTAATTGTATTCGTTTTTTGATAATTTTATTGACAGCAATAATGATAATAATAATAACACATTTAAACCGGCGATAAGAATTATCACAAAACTTTTTTTTTTGTATCATGCCATCGGGAAGAGTACCATACCTGTAATGTGAAAGTCCGAATAAATTTATCAACATTGATGGCCAAATAAATGCGTTAACCACTTAAACTATGGAGAAATTGGACCGATTTTTTTTTTGCTATATTGAATATTATGTAGATTTTCTATTTCCTTTTTTTTTTTTTTTTTAAATTAATTTTAAATAATCAATCACTTTTTGTCTTAATTAGTACAACTTATCAAATTTAAAATTTAAAAGCACCGAATGAAAAGCGATGATAATATCCTATAAAACCAAACGGCGAAATAGTAATTTATATGGAATACGTTAAAAGTTTTATTATTGATGTAACAGTTGAAAACTTTCTCGATTTCATAGTTTTAAATTTGAAAACGTAATTATTCTTTCAAAATATATCACACAAGCTAGAAACATAATTAAGACATATGTTTCCGGAAATGTATGTGACATTCGATTACGATATCATTTATAAGGTAAAATCGAAAACATTGTCGTTGACATAATTGGTCTAAACGAGGCTTTAGAATGAGAGTTGGTATTAAAAAAATTTTCCATTGGCCTGTCTGTAAGAGAAATAGTGACGCGTATTTTCTTATATTGCTTATACTTATGAGTTCATCTAACTTGTAGAGTTTATTTTTTGTAACATGAATACATATTTTTCAGTACGCGTTTATATTTACGTAAAAATATATAGCATTTCGTAAAAAACACATTTCCGTTTACTCTCTTTGACGTATTCAACAGAGATTCAAGTTTCCTGTGTTACAACTCCGGATAAGATATATTGTAATATTATATTCAAATTTCTTACTCAAATCTACATACACAGAAACACACACATATAAATATATTTATAATAAGTACATAAAATGTAGATTTATATTTTATTCAAAATCAAATTGTACGCATCAAAACCATGGAATATTGCAAAGTGTATTTTACCTCAACACATATTATTGCTGTTTGGTTTTTTCTCAAAATACAATAATTAAACCAGCTGATTTTAACTGATTTCTATAATGTTAGTAATACTGTTTATGATGTATTTTTATTCTATTACTTGTTTTAAATTATTATACGTACTTTTTATGGAGTGTCTGATCGTGACATGGATGTTACGTATTCATGTATATAATTAATATTATATTTTATTATTTATATTAGCATTTATAACTTAATATGTTAATTTTATAAGTAGGAAGTAGGTAACACGGGTTCTTGTGAAATAACTTGGAAATTTAAATGTATATTTCCGTTTGCAATTTGAGAACATATTGTTATAATATTATGTATTGATATTTCACTACACTTATAGTATCAGAATTTTAATGTAAAACACGTGCCATGTAAATGGAAACCATAAGCTTTTAAACTAATAACAATAATTATAACAAATATATTCATAAAAATATATAAACTTATACTTTTCGTATAGATTAAAAAATCTTATTTTTTTTTCAATTCTACCGGTCTTGAGTGTAAATGTTGTGAACCCTTGAAGTTTTGAAAACTCACAAAAAGCGAGGAAAGAAAAAATAATATATATATATATATATATTTATATACAGTAAAGGTAACTCGTTAAAAAACCAAGTTGTTATTGCTGTCGTTAATACGATCCGAAATCGTTTCCCCTTCCGAATCCTATTCAGTCTAAATGCGTTTTTCTACCATCTTCCCAGTCGTTGTCGATCCATCGCCAACATTGTTTTAGATACGTAAAGCTTGGTAGTAGTAGTTAAAGTAGCTAGTAGTTGTAGTAGCAATATACCTAAGTATACAGCTAAAGTTATAGTTGTATTAGTTGTAGTAGAAGTAATTGTCTTTTACCTCTCATCTCCAAAACTCTGCACCTTATGTGTAGGTACATTTCACATGTACGTATCATATATAGGATAGGACCCTAATGACGACCGAAAGATACAGCATATTGGTCGACCGCAGCATGCGTCTTAACGACCAGCAAACCCTTATATATCTAGATATATTTATAACCATTGCAGAATATATGTATTCCATAATAGTATGTAATATATATTTTAGTGGTAGAAGTCCCCCTTTGTCCAGAGTTGGACACGTTCCTCTATAATAGACGTCTGCGGGGGATCGAAGCCGCTACTGCCGTCGATAGTCAATCAATCAACGACAATAACGGGACGTTAATAATCCGGTCGGCTTTGCTTTCCACCATGTAAAAGGTCGAGTCCTCCAGAGAGTTGCAAACAAAATTAAAAACCAAAGGGTGGCGGAAAGTTGGCCTTTATAAGAGAGAAAAAGAGGGTAAGAGTGCAAAAGACAAAGAGAGAGAGAAATATTACCGCTCTAGTCTGTCGGCTAAGGAAAATGTCAGTATTGTATCTCGCGGGATATGCGACGCATTCTATTTTATTCTATTTTTTTTGTATTTAGGGGAGATTGGGGTGACGTTCAGATAAGCGTACTATTATTTTTCTTCCTCTTCCCTTCACAACACACGAGCTTCACATTAGACACACCAATAGATTTTCAAAACAACCCTCTTGTCGTCGGCAAATGCGTGTGTCATTTATTCCACTCACACGATAAATGCAGGTTATAATGATCATGTACAATTATTTGTGTTTTCGTAAAATGCGCATTTCGATAGTAATTATTATTACAGCACGTGTGATAGAAATGCATGGCGTGATTGATAATTTTCAAATTCATCTAATAACATTCTACGGATACTTGAAAAACTATTTTAAATACGTACCATCGAGCTATGTATTTTGCAAGACAACGAACATATTTGTCAACAAGTTTCAAATAGTTAATATTCTCGTGTATGGTGTTAATCAAACGAATACTTCATGAATAAAAATTCAAATCAAAATCAAAATTTTATTAAGGAGAAAACTAAACAAAAAAATCATATAATTAACGTAACTTGTTAAAATCGGTCTGAAAATTGTTTACTACGATTTAATACTATATATTCATAGTTTATTTAAATCAGATATTAAAAAAAAAAAAGAATACAGTGTTCTGGAAAGTAATAATAAGTTTTAGCATATTATATTTAATTCTTGCAGTTTCAGTAGATCTTCTTTATCTGAGAATAACTTATTGGCTTTCTTCAACTTTTAAACACACACAAATACATAATTAATTAATGTTTAAGAATAATGTTGTATTTATTAACTTTAATGTATTTCAATGGTGATAAAATAAATATGGTCTGTTTTGGAAATGAGCTAATGACATAATATTTTTGTGATAATCAATTGTCATACTAACCACGACTTCTTTAAAAATATATTTGGGTAAAAATGACTTGAAACTAGGCGTTAATATTTATATAGGCCATTTTCGAGCGTAAAAAATAATAATTTATTTTAAATTTTGAGTGAAATATTTAACATTGATGTATGAAAAATATTGAACTATGTAAGAGTTTTCGAAAAATTTTAAACAGCGTTTTTAATGATATAAAATCAAGTTTAGATGCTAATTTTAAAACGTTGTTTTCGTTTTTTTCAATGGAGTTTTCAAATGTGTATGAAAAACCACAGTTTATCAATTTGAATAATGACAAAGAAACGCTAAAAATTATGATTTATTATATATTATTTTTATTAAAAATTAAAATAATTATTCTAAGAATCTAAAAAAATATTTTGGAACTGAAATTATTCATGATTATTAATTTTAGTTTATTATATTATATTAATATTATGTATAATGGTTTTATTTGATTAACTTAATTCTTATATTGTCTCAATAATAAAAGTATCCAAAATAATATATAAAATCGTATATTATGTAAATATATATATATATAAATATATATGAATGATAGGAAAAGTGTAAAGTGATAATTTTTCGTTATTTTTTTTAGTCAATGACGGTTTTAAATAAGACATTTTGATTTTAAATCTATTTAAGTGAGTTCATAAATCGGTTTTTATGACCACTTATGCTGTTATGTACACCGTGGTATTAACAAACATTTTTTCATCATGATTTTTTGTAAATCATAAATTGTAGACTTGTGATAAAATATAATTTAAAATAAAATACATTTTTTTATGTTTATATTTTATATTGTCAGTACTATGATTCATTTTTACGTTTGATAACAAAAACGATATAAAATATGCATAATTAAATAAAAGTGTCTAATAAGTGATTTTTTACTAAAAAATATTTTATTAATACCACAGGTACAAAAATTAACAAAAATAAAAAAAATTAGCTTACTATACAAAAATATTTATATATTTATACACCATGAATTATGATTAAAAAATGTATGAGAATAAAATTTTCTATCGAATCTATGATTCTATAGAGCTATTCACTTGAATAGAATGAAATGAACAAACGGGTGTATACATATAATATTTTTGCAGTATCTTTAGGAAACCCATTTTTATAATTTTGTAATATATTATGCAAAAAGTTATAAGATTCTTAGTGATTGGTAATGATTATTTACTCGTATTATTGTGTAGTATAATTAATTGTCGGTTGTAACTTTTGTCTTCCGTAATATACGAAAACCAACTATGGTATTTTTATTCATAGCTTTATTCGGTCAATAAATTATAACCGTAAATCTAGTTGAATATTTTTAAGACCATTCACATAAGAATAATATTATTAAACATATATTGAACTTGAAATTTGTGGGCTGTTAACGAATAACAAATATTCACTAACTCAACTAACGATATTGATTACGTTATTATTAAAGTACCAGAGTACAACCTGCGTATTTACGTCGTAAACACAATACGTTGGATTAGGTTTATATGTAATATTTTTTTTAAATGTCACAATATTATCGTTACAGTTCGTTAGTTGTTCATGTACTTGACTGTTAAGTTAACTGCGTATTGCGTATTACATTAAATTATTATTAAAGAAAATTATATGAAAATGTATATTTACGTAATATATATTTATATTCATATTAAACAAGTCTTTATCATTATTAATAATAATGTAGTAATAAATAAAAATAAAAAAAAATGTATAACATGTACCTACAAATAATGATGATACGGTAAAAATATTGTAAATTTATTATTTTATATTAGGTGAGAATTTATAGATTATGATTAATATTACATTTTAAGTATTTAAATTATGTTGCCAGTTTGAAAAATGAGTATATCAATTTTCACCAACAACAATCAACAAATTTTAAACTACATTAAAAGTAGGTACATTAATGTTTACACAAAGCAAAATAATAATTCAAAGATTAGAGTTAATTTATTTGAAATATTATGTATAGTAAGGTGACAACAAGTAAAATATGCATAAAATAACATAAAATGTTCTAAAAAAATTTGACTTTACACTTATCTAAACACGCTACATTGAAATCACTTAATAATATTATGTTCATTAAAAAAAAAAAAAAAAAAAAAATTATAATAATAATTAACAAAAATTGTTTATTAAATATTTATTTAACAATATGCGAAAACATCTTAAGTACATACGTTAATTGTATTAAATATGTATTAAGTACCTACCATCTTAATCATTAAACATTGGCTCAGGGGTATTTGCTTTTTGAAACCAGGGTGAATGTCTGTGTATGATACCTTATTATATTATATATGAATACAATATATTGAGCTATAACACGTCTATTTATTGTGTAAGTATATACTATACTATAATATACATACCTATATCTTTAATTATTGAGTCACGTTGCTGACGTTTTGCATATTATACAACGATATATACGGTATATAATAATATATATATATGTGTGTCTCTCGTCACGCTATGCATTTAATTACAATCATTTTCCTCCACACGCTGCATATTATAATATAGTTAGTATAGGTAAAACATTACTATTGTTGTAGTCTCTCGGAAAAGAAGAACGTTTCAATAAATCTAAGAATGTTCATTTTTGTATGGGTTGATTGAATATTTCATGGTGCATCGATTCACACGTTGGTCCCTGCACATTGTGTCCATTGAAAAAAAAATATTTACGTAAAAAAATAATCCTAAACCCTAGTTATTTTATCCTTTTCCTTCGCCTATTACGTGTTTAAACGTACTTCCGTTTGATATTCCGCGTTAATCACTGATTATGCCTTTTGCAAATTTAACCAAAAAGAGGAAACGTGACTTATATGATATAATTTTAGATAAAATTGATGTTTTCACTTTTGCATGTAAAAACATTAAATTATATACGTATTATGTATTTTTGGTGATTTTTGTTCTTTTATGCAACAAATATCGCAAAAAATAAATCCTAATATTGTCTCAAAAATACGATTTATCGTGTAACGCAAAATCAATTAACAAAACACCATTTAAGTACTATTTATCTGTTAATGTTTCATTATGATTGAAAATCTATAGTGAAATAGGCTGCGCAAAATTGTTAAGAAAATAATCGAGTTACAATTAATTATTGAAATATATATAAACATTGTTTGAATTCCGAAGAAACTGTAAAAGTGAAAAAATTTCGATTAAAAAAAAGAAAACATTTATATTTAATATTTTAACAAAATATACGTTACGGTACACTTTTATTATTATGTTTTAATGTATGCAATATCGATAAAAAATAATTATTGAGGAACAGACTTTTAAAACGTTATGTTTCTTGGTAGGTATTACCCAAGATTTTTTCCATTTTATGTCAGTGTCTATGGATTAAGCATTTCGCGTAACTCGTATAGACACTAAAACACTTTTCCTCTTGTTCTTTTTTGTATGCTTTTCTCTATTCTTTATTTTCATTATTAACAATAATGAAAAATCCTTCAGAACTATTTTATAAAACCCACCACATGCGTGGACTTGATAATAACTCATTGTTCGTATGTATTGGAAATGTTTTGTGTACATTACATTCCACAATATATCTAAAGTAGGTACTTAATAATATTTTATGTGATATCATACGTTTTATTATGTCAAAATTTCGATTTATTACTTACAAAATAGTTTAATTAATTTAGATTGTATAGTATTGAACAGATATTTGTGTAACATACGCGCTCATAAGTGGCTAATTATTGTGTAATATTTTTCGTTGTATTAATAGGACTCTACGTGTACATATTGTTTCATTATTTGAGATGTAGGTACCTGTTGGAAAAATACAATTGGTTCGTTACATGTCGAGCTTGAACTAAAAATACCAATAAACTATCCAAATGTAGCTTATAATATGTTAAATGTACTGATGACTATTGTAAACTAAAAGTTATTTTATGAAAGTCATATACGTGTATATTATATGTGTGTGTGTGTGTGTAGGTATAAGTGGTTCATAAAAAAAAAAAACAATTTAACTGCAAAAAAAAATTTTTTAGTGACTGTTTTACGAACAAAAATTGCAGAGGAAGTATAGGACGTATATTACACATTATAATAATATGTACTTGTCTTATAATATACATTTTACTTATACACGGTAGCCATAACTCGTGAGATTTATGTATCTTGGCGTGTTTTACAACGCTGCTCTATATAAAATAATAAGTTCAATTTTGTGTTTGAGTGTAAAATAAAAAAAAAAAAAATACATAATCATTTCTTTATAGAATTAAATTTAGGTAAAATTTCTCGTATTTCTATTTTGAAATTGCAACTTTGTAAAATCCAATCATTTTATTCTTGCTAAGATTTGATTTATTTAACTCAGTAGTTTGTGTACGTATATTAAAATATGTTATACGATGGAGCACAACTAATGTTTGTAGCTATACAAAGCTTATCTGGGATATTTATTTCAATATATGACTGTCGGTTTTTTATCAGAGTAGATTTTTAAAGTTAAATAACAAGTTTTGTTGATTGTTTTTTTTTTCATACCTAATGACTTTTAAATTCTCTAAAACAGAGAAAGTTGGTCTATTTATTAAGTTTATTTCATAAGTACCTACTACTTAAAGCTTTATTGAGAGGTTTGATGATCATAGGGTAGTAAATAATATTATTATTATTGTTGTACTACTCAACTGAATACTGATTGCAATGTCAAGTTTTCAATTTTATAAATAATGAATAATAATTAATTAAGGGAATTCCAATTAAAACAGTGCGGTTTTAAGGAGTTAAATATTACCAACATGATAATATAATGAAAAATTTGTGTAAGTACATTTTTTATAACGTATGATTTCAAAAGCACATTAATTTGATTATATTATGTTTTTATTTTTATTAAGCTTTACAGTCTAAAACACTATTATTTATTGAATCATTTGCATACATTTTTTCATCTATTTAATAATTTTTATATCGTTTTTTTTAGTCTTTCTTTTTATCTGTTTTATTTTTCTAGTTTTATTTTTGTTTTTTTCTCTCACTATTTGCTAATAATATTTATTACACTTTTTAGTTTAAGAAATAATGCTCTCTTCGTTGTTGTGGAGTTTAGTATAAATCGTCACAACAGTGAAATTTAGTCGATTTTTCAGCACATAATAGTTTGGTAAAATAAGTCGCATTTTGAACTGGAACTTACTGCAGTATATTCTTTTCTTGAATAACTATAATAATCATTTTAAACTTAAATTTTATAAAAAAATGTATAAATATCTATTCAGTATAATTTTTCATATTGGTATATTACCAACAGAAATTCAAAATATGTAACGAATACTATATATCGTATATAATAATGGATGTAGTGAGAGTGGGGCAGAGGGGCACTTCCCCACTGCGCTTCAAACTAAAATCTATTTCTTATACTAAACGTGTAAATTTTACTACAAAATGTGGAAAAAGCAAAAAAAAAGTCATCAGATAGCCTAACCAACCTAAGTGCCTACTGCTTCCCCCTGATTAAATTTCTAGCTACGCCCATGTATATATTGTATACACTATATTGTTTCATGATTCTTCCAGTAAAATAAAAATTGAAATCGGATAAAATTTAGTGAGTAAATGGTGAAAGATGGCTATTTATTTATACATTATTGTGTCTTTATAATTTTTTATCACCACTATTTCAGGTTGAAAAATCCGAAAGGTTTTTCATATCATAATAAAATTAGCGACAGTGTTAGCTCAATAGCTTAATATATAGGTTAAAGTTAAGATACTAGGGTACAGAGTACCTACATCCTTTTGAAACACGTACAACATACAATTTTGTTTGAGTATTATGTCATCTTCTAATAATATTGTGATGATTTCTATGAGAAAAATATTACAAACTACATTTTTTTTTTACGATGCGTGATTAAGTAATAACTATTATAAATTCCGATAAATTTAAATTTGAAATAAGTAAAAGTTTGAAGAATTAAGAACATTAAATTTTATAATTTTTTTGACCAAAATATTCACTAGGTATATACTTATTAAAAATATGAAAAAATAAAATGTAAACCGTTTATAATTAACATACCTATCTAAAAAGTGTGCATAAACTGCATTTTAAAATAATTTATTATTTACGTGTAGTTCTTTTTTTTTTTAAATTTGAATTTATCATAATAAAATTATTATCTTAGTTATACCGAGGAATAAATTACCATTTGTGTGAACTAAAACGGTCTGTATTGAAACTTTTAATTTTTTTTTTTTATTTATAAAACTGTAGACTTAATTGGCCTTAAAATACATGACATGTATTAACATTTCATTAGTTGTATGTATGTCATATATTTTATTTATAAAAATTCATACTTTTCTCTGTGGTTTAAAAAGGCGTGGATTTTTAATTATAATCTAATGAACGGTTTAACGTGATAAAAATAATATATATTATGTGTGTATTTTTTTACACACACACTTTACACTTTTCATATATTTACTTTATGGAACAAAATTATAAATAATGATCATTACAGTCCTAATTAGAAATGTTTTAAAAAGCTTTAATCTTTTTTAAATGGTATCTACATTAAACAAAGTTGATGAAAAATGTAATGAGTAAATGAAACCACTTTTTTTTTTTTTTTAAGAAGAATAGATATAGTAAGTTATAAATAAATTTTAAATATATTACACACACTGACTTAGATGATTTTATATACCTAATTGTTTTTTTCTGCGTAATGAAATTGTTTTTGAATCAGTTAATCTGTGGAGCCAAAAGTATAATATTTAAGAGCATTAACATTTCTTTAAAAGTGAGAGCGTACGGCGTACCATAGCATCCCTAGACCTAAGTTATTGCAATTGTTGTGAGTATTATAAAATACATACATGATGATGTAACGTAAAATCGCATCTGCTAATGTTTATTTAAAAGAACAACCATGTGTAATTCTACAAAATGCATGCATTAAATATTTAAATCGAGTAACTGTACCCAATTTAAAAATTATAGAAACATCGTCTAATCAAAGAACTTAAAAATTTTAAATGACAAACTCGTACGAATGTCTAAGACTAATGAGCGGATGGTTATTATAACGGCTATGACGAGAAAGTGAATTTTATGCCTATACGTATAATTAACCACTTTAGTATACGTATATACGTATATTGTATGCATTTTATCATGTACGTATTCCCCGTTTTGAATTCTCTAGACATTCGAAAAATATGCATACGATATATATACGTGCTTACTTATATAGGGCTACTATAATAATATAATATGTATATTGTATACAGAATCAAACAACGTATACTTATTATATAGCTAGGTATAAATTCGCTTGAACCTCTCGTGTATTCGTATGTAGTCATTCCCCACACGTGCAAACGCATCGGTTGTTTGCATGTAATGCTGAGCTGTGGTGGTATAATAATACTAATATTAATATGTGTATAATATAATATATATATTTATATTTATTTATAATCCAGTACAGAGATAGAAAAAAAACGTACAAAGCGAAAAGCGCATAATACGTACTTTTTACGAGCATAATGATGTTAGTTTTCTAGTTGTCATGTTATTATATACTTGACTTAAGAATGTCCAAATCTATACTTTATACTTACAATCAGTGTACGATAGAGTAATATTAATCGTTAATTAAATCCATTATAGTTATATTTTTTTTGCAATTAATTAAATTAATCACAAATAATTCTAATTAGAAATAACGCTCAAAAATGAAAATATTATAATATTTAAAGAATTATAACTATTATACAGTTTTAAATTTATTCAATTAAATAGTATAAACCATGACATAAGTAGCGTATGTGAAGTATGCTCACTCAAAGTTTTCATTTTGAAATATTTCAATCAAATATTGAAAAATATTTTATTTTATTTGTTTTGTTTTTTCATCAAATTATGAAAGCATTTTATTAGTTTAACACTTTGACTTGCGATACATTTTAATAAAATAAATGTATTTTTACTTGGAAACATGATTTTATTTATTTTTTTAATGTGTCAAGTGCTAATAATATGAAAATGTGGAACTATAATAGACAATAGTGTATTATTAGGCTATAATAGCTTAATTCATATAATACATATATGGCTTGTCGATATCAGAGTGTAAACTTTAATAAAATATAAAGAATTATTTAATTAAAAACTAATATGCCGATGATTTTTATTTATTTCATGTATAAATACTAAAATACACAATGAAATATGAATTTGCTTAACTTCAAAAATGTAAAGCATATCACGAAGTATAATATTATGTATTCATAAACTATATGAATATATTTTAATATTTTCTATTATGTATACGTATTACGTACATATATAATGTATATAAATTTAGTCATGCGAAAATAAGTGTTAAAAATTTAAATCTTATTCATAACTGTGCTACCGTTGATTCAAATTTATCCATTAATTATTGCCTCGCTATCATTCATTTTTATAAGAGAAACTAATAAATAAATTGATAATATAAGATATTATCAAGTCAGAAATTCAATAATTGTGTCAGTTATATACTTCTAGATAAGTCGTAAATTATATCGCTCTTAAAAAAAAAACAGAATAACTATATTCAAAAAAATAAATACATTTTATTACAACCCAAAAAATGTATGGTTTACAATCTACAATTAAAGAAACAACCATTGATACACAAAGAAAAACACGACGATTTAATTCAACAATAAAAAAAAAAAAACAACCTATAACTCAGACGTGCATATTATAATATCAAACGCGTTTAACAATTGTTGTATATTTATGGGTAATATTGACAATAATAAAAACACAAACACTAGTAATCCTCCTCCAAATAAAAATAACGATCATTAATTTTACACAACGAAAAATCACGAATAAAAATATATAATTAACATTGTCAATGGTATGAAAGGAGAATCGGTACCAGGAAAATACGACATCAACATAAAATTGATTAAAAATAATGTACAAGCTACATTAATAACATCGATTCGACATGATCATAATAATATTATGTACTATTAGAATAATAGTAAACACAGAAACATACGAATATACAAAGCAGCGAGAACCGTTCGGGGCGATCGACCGGCTATACCTCATCCCTCTCCGAATACGTATCCGGTGATTTATAAACAAAAACTACAAATATCGAGACAATTACGTTGAAAAATATTCGAAACTGCGACGTGTCAAAAACAGAGCACCGCGAGTGTGTGGAGGCGGACGCAACGTTAAGGCGCGTGTGTTTGCATACTATTACAGTGGTATACAATAATAATATATACTTTCGTTGCGATTAAAATGCACTGCCTCGGTATCCCGTCACTCCGTTTAGGTCGACCAGGAAAAAAATATAAATATAAAATCGCGTCTAACCGTATTATTATTATTATTATTATTATATCATGATATTATAATATATATGTATATACAACACATATATACGTATTCGTGGTACTGCCAAACAACGTAATATATAGTTGTGCACATACACAATATTCGTACTGCGTATACGCTAATATATATATATAATATATATATATATAATATTGTGTAGTGTACGCGGCGGCGGTAAACAAGCTACTGTTGTTTTGCCATACGTGTTTTTTCGCCCCCACCGTCCTATAACCGCGCCGACGGGTAAATCCCGGTCGGAGTTTTATGTAATGTCTGAACTTTATATTATAATAATATACGGAAACCGTGAACGCAGCGCTTTTCCACGAGTTAATAAAAAACTCGTTTTTTACTCGACCGAGAGCAAAAAAAAAAACCACCGTTTCGTCGTTTTATATTTTTATTTTTTAATAATATATTATTATTATTATTATTATTATTTATATTTAAAGTGCATGCGCGGTGTCGTCGACGACGAGTAAATAATAAAAATAGGATATCCTATAACAACATCATTACGATGCGCGTTCTGCATAATATTTGCATGAAAACCGTATAAAAGGTCCAAGTGTTGGCGCATATAACATAATATAATAATAATAGTTATAATAGTTATAACAATATATACGTATAAATCGGTAATATTATTTACGAGATTTCCGTCGATGTTAAATAGCCACTCTAAAATCCTGAGCGGGGGGGATTACTCGGTTATGTTTTGTATAATGTTATTATTATAGTAATAATATATTGTACGCCATATTTAGCGTGAATGGGATATATATTTTATAATAGTATTATATGTGTTTTATATTATTATTATTATTATTATTATTATCATTTAGTTTTTGTATATAAAATTATGATAAATACGCTGACAACGACGATTATGTGTTATCGATGGATCAATAATAGTCATAAAAAAAAATAACAATGCTGGTTATGGTTTATGGTGGTTATTCTAAACACATTTGTGTAATAATAACATACAAACTACAATAGAACATATTGTACGATTACAATCAAATCAAGTGATAAGAAAAAATATCCTTAAATCTTTCATTGCATCCACTGAACTTATTGGTCGTTAATTTTAGTAATGTGTTACAAACGCCCAATTTTAAAGACCAGCGAATGTAGTTTAAATAATTTCAACACAGTTTTTATGAATGATATAAGACAAGTGTTTATTTAATTCAATATACTTATAAGTTCAAATGATAACAAAATAATAACAGTAATGTAATAGCTAGAAAAGTGTCAAATTATATGTTTAGTACTTAATTTTTTTAACTCTATCGTAAAATGATGATTGAAACATTTATCATACCAAATTATTTTCAATATTGGAAATCATTAAAACTCTAATTTATTTAATAGAATTTTATCTGAATGTCCATTTCATTAACAATAATATTTATCTTATTGCCCTTTGAAATTTAATTTTCTATAAACATACTACACAGGCGTTGAATTATTTATCCATGATTTAAAACTTTTATTCAATTATATTATAATTTATCACAATTAATTCAGTACATTTAAAATTTAATGAATTAAATATTATACATAAATATTTTATTCAAAAATATTATTTATTTATTTTAAACAAATTTAAAAATAAATAATTTATTTTTTAAACCAATATGCTACGACGATTTTTTTTTGTATACAAATTGTTGCCTTTTTGACAAATTTCTAAAGATGGATCATTTTTATTTCTATACTAATTTTCATAAATAATTATCTTAATTAGTCCCGTCCCAAATTTGTTAAACAATAGGTACGCACGTTATTGAAACATTATTAAGAGTGTATTTTATTTTATTGAACATTACATATACCTAAATTCTAGGTTCATTGTTAATGATTAAATATAATAAAATCGTGATGAGCATTGTACATTTAATAAATACATCTTGTCGACAATTGTATTTGTCAGGGGGTGAAGGCATTCTCTCCTTTTTTGAAGTATACCTGGATTCACCATTGTATAATATAATTATAATAATTTTACTATGGTATGGTTTCATACGGGAGAGATCCTCTGTACTCGTGACTGGTCAGTCGCCGTCGCCACGCAATCCTTGTAATTTATAACGCACAAATGTGTATACCTATGGTATACATTTACACTATTCTACCACATACCACCGTGATCCCGTGTAAATACCGTTCCGAACAATAACTCTTCGGGATGAGGTGTTTGTGGAGAACGCCGAACGTTAGAGAGGAGGCCTGGCATGAGGAAATTAAAAGAAGAAAATTATTAATATCGCCAACAAATCTACGTCGGAATTTCACGCACACTCCTTGACGCTTTCACGTGGTATGTCGGACGGTACTCGAGCTCAACAATTTTCCTCTGTACAAACCAAAAGTATTTTGTCGTATAGCGTTGTCCGTATTATCTGTGTATGTGAATATGTCCGTTGCGTAGGCACAATACATGATGGTTACATAATATGTTCAAATATACATATCTGTCGAAAAGGTTAAAATTTGAATTTACCATATGTTTGACTGTCACCATAAGAACCACTCAGAATTTATAATTATGTGAATTTTACTTATGAAAATGTACCATCGATCTATAATATTCCCTATTATAAATGGTTTTTATTATTAAATTAGTTTTATATTTTGAGATGGTATTTTATCGAAGTTAAAATTTAAGCATAACAAAAGAAATTATCCAAATAATTCCAAATACCTGTAACTATTAAGCATTCGAAATATGAATCGAACGATGTTATTAAGTTTGCGGTTATGATGTGTTTGCCAGATTATTGTTACAAAATTGTAAATTTTCAATAAAAATAATAACGTGAACCGATGGTTTAACTATAATATGAGTTGTCGAGACTAAATGTAGGCCTACGATATTGTTTCAAAATTTTAGATTTGAGAAAAATTCGATTTCATGTTCAATCGTAGTATAATGTAGGGGGGCAGAGGTTCTCAACATTTTTATGGTACGATCCATTTTAAATTTTTTTAAATTTTACTGAATCACAATAATATCAATGACTTTTTTACGCTGTTTCGTAGATCAGCTGCTTACGACAAAAAATTGAAAAAGATACGTTTTAAAGAACAGTAAATTCAATTATTAAACTTTAAACAAGGACTTTTTATATTTATTAATATTTGTAAACTTATTTTATTTGAGGCGTAAGTAGTTTTTTAATTAATTGGGGTAAAATTAAAAATATTATTTTTCGGTGGTTTTAGAGATTCTAATTTTTTTTTTCATAAAAACTCGAGTGGTTTATTCTTCATTCCTGGATAATTTATCTCTACTTTCATTTATAAGTATACATCCACAAATAATATATTGTAGTCGTGGATTTTCGTTACCGTTCTTCGAAAATCTAATTTACAAATATTAAGAACAATGTTTTCTGCAAGTTTTTTTTTTTTTGTTTTGTCTGCAAAGAACTTGTTGAAGGCGCATCATAAATTAATTTTCTTTAACCGTTTATTCAGTTATTGTCTCATTTTACAAACATTTTAGTTATTGAATTTTTATTTGACTATATATCCTCTATAGTAATTGTATAAGAGAACAAAAAAAAAAAAAAATAACTAATTTATTAGTTATTTAAGAAAAAATAATATTAAAACTATATACATATGTCGTATTTGAAGTACCGTGTATTACTGATTACTGAAGATAATCAATAGTTTTTAATGGCATGTAGGTACTAATTGGTTTCAAATAAATTGTTATATTTTCAATAACTAATAATTTGGTTGCGTTGTGTTAACAAATCACAATAAACTCTTAATCGTCATTCTCGCAGATAACGATGTATGATAAAATTAAATTTTAACATCAATAAAAAATAATAAATACACATATTTAAAAAAATGTATCATTTAAAAATATAAGCCCACTAAAACTATGATTGCGGCCAACTTTTGGATTGTGTACGACAGTTTGGGAACCTTTGCTGTAGGGTATAAGAGTCACCGTGAATAGTCAGTAGATTACTCTGTTTTAAGTTTGGTTATAGCTATGTTGATCTCATCTAGTGTGAATGGGGCAGATATCATGCCTTCTATCAGATTCTTTTTTGAGTTTGAAAGTTTTTCCTTAATGTCCGTAGGAAATCTTGAATCTTCGTAGTATGATTTTTTTTTCGCAGAGTTTATTACACGTTTTGAGAAGCGAATAAAGTTTTCATTGTGTGGCAGGATCTATCATATGCTGTCTATAATTTTAGTAAAGGAAGGCAAATTAGCTTTTAAATAGTAGCTTTATTGATATAAAGTACAGGTCTGAGTTATACTCTCTAATCTCTATGTCATCTTCCAGACCGGAATGTACCTTTTTATTACACATCATGTACTATCTTTAATTGTTAAGCTTAACTCTACTCTACTAGTTCGTCTCCGCAAGTCCTAGAATTCATGTATTCCCAGCTACATGTACAGTGGCTGTTAAAGTCACCAATATATTGTATTGCTGGATTATTGATTAATTTAAGAATAGGGGTTGGCTAGTTTTCAGAGAATTGTAAATATTATTAACATAAAGATTCGCTGTTTGGATCAACGTAGAAAGTATGATGTTATCGACTGAAGATTTAATCAAGTTCTATTTTAGATCGTTTTTGACATAAGTAGCATTACCGTATATACTGTGGAAAGTAGCACCAGTAATAGAACAACCTGGGATTTTACCTCTTATTATGAGTTGGTCCTGATTGTGTATGTTTTCTAAATAGCAAATATATCTATAATTTTCTTGTCCAAAATTTTTCATAGGACATTGTCTTTAGGTTTACCAAGGTCTTTCACATTCCACATTCAATTGCATAATTCAGATTATATTCTTCGTTAAGTAACCCTTAGACGGGTTGTTTTGGTTTGTATGCCGTTTGTTCGAAGTGCACCCTGATACGACCAGTGAAATAACTTTAAAAAATAAAACATCAATAGATAATCAAAAAGTTCTTTTAAAAGAAAACCATATAAACTTACGATCGAACATCTTATACATTATAATAAGAGAAGTAGAATAACATACACACATATATATATATAATTTTATTATATATGTATGTATATATATATGTATCATAAAAGAGAACTGTGGTGAAAAATATTGTCATGTGTTTTTAATAGTATTTACAATTGTGTAAATAAATATTTTTTAGGTTTACCAAGAACTATAACACTTAGTATAATATGTACCCATGTGCAACATAATAGGTATTATTTCTGAGTTCGTTTCATTTGATTTATATCCGTTTTATTTTTTTTTCAAATAACCGCGCAAGTATACTTATTTCTATATTTTGTAAAAATAAACTAATATAAGTCAGAACGAAATCTAAAACAAGGTACAAATACTTTTATTATAAAATGTATTTAGGTATATTTTGTTTTATTGAAATTTATAACTTTAGGTTGCTTACATAAAATTTAGTTTATTTGAAAGTCGTATACAAAAACAAAATTATTATTATTACAATTAATTACAATGAACTATTTTCAATTTGAATTAAATAATGACGTACTATTAAGTATCGACCTGTCATTTAATGTAAAAACGGATTTCAACTTATGATCAAGCAATGGTGATTGAAAAGAAAAATATCATGATTAAAAAATGATATGGCAAATTTTCTATAATTATAATTATTCAAATTTTAAAGCATTGTTAAATACATACGTGTTAAAGGCTTTTAAATTGTTTATTATAACTATAATTTTCACGAATATTCTCAGGTATTTATTATCCGTTTATTATGTGCTCCTTTACAGAACAAATTTTGTGGTATCCTATCACAAACACAGTGATATAAAAATAATGACATAGCAGTAAAGTATATCAAGGGGTGTACTTGTAAGGGTTATATAAACAATACATATAATTAGTATCTGGTTTGTATAATATTTCATACAAATGCCTATCGCACGTTCAAACAATAATTAAGTAAGTTTATCGTATATTTCTACACTTTAGTTATTATACTGAAAAGAAAAAATATTTAAGAATATGATGTGTATAAATTAATAAAAAAAAATAAATATACATAATATATGCGGATATTAAATGACAACAAACAGAAAATATATGGGTCATTTGATTTTCGTGTGTATATTACAATATTACTAAAGTTACATGCATAAAAATGGCAAGTGAAAGAAAAAAAAAATGTTTTAAGAAACATATTGTTTTTTTCAATTCTAGTTGATGCTGGTAAAAAAGATATGATGCATATTTTACTTGCCTTGCATCGTAATAATTATACTAGCTAAATTTACAAGTTTTGTGCTAGAATTAAAATGACTTAAACAGTATTTTTTTTTTATTTTTTTATTGAACTTAAGCCCGGCAACTAGGGCCATTAGCTGTTTGTAGGGGTTATGAACTATGGTAAGGGGTAAGGTCGGTACGGTAAGTTGTATTTTACGATTATTACGGTTGATAACAAACACGTGTATGTGTGGCAAGGTTTTTAACCACTATGATCCCGAGTGGGTCACCCATCCGGGAGCTAGTAGCTGTTGGCCGTTACTTACTCTCAGTCGTATTCCGCGACTGGTAGCAGCCAACGCGCCACGCCAAGCCACAACAGTATTTTTATTTATATTCGATATAATTTAAAGCTTTATTCGATTTTTTATTAGTAATAAGCTTAAACGATTAAGTCGATTTTTTGTCAAGTGAAAACGATTTTATATATATTTCGTCACTGTAAAATGTATTTTATAATATGCTGTAACAACCGTGTATATTATGTACGATATTATCACTGCGTAAACGCATTTATAATTTTCACTAGTACAAATTGCGCATACATCATAGATAAAAGCTCGTAGTGTGTTTAAATTATATTGTTCTAAAAACACGAGTCTGTAAACTTTTTTAACTACTTGACATATACAATAAACGCCATCCAGCCGCAATCTAGCGCCGACAAAAAAGTCAATTACAATCTAAAGTTTCGATAACGTTGACTGAATTTGTTGAAAACGATGTAATCGTCTCCAGTATTGGGAATACGGTAAAATTAGATGAGAGCCGAATATCGAAACGGAGCCTTCCAAAAAGCAACAACATCGAAAAACGACTTTGTCAGAAAAAATAGTAGGGAGGGGTAGAATGAGAGAAAAAAGGTTATCGAATGCATTCGATCTCCGCGAATGGGGTACCTCTTTGACCCTTTCACCTTCTACCACCACCAAAAGTCCCCTCCTCGTGCATCCAGAGTGCTAAAAAGGAAATGGTTTGTGTAATAAAAGGAAATGGTTATACACTATATACATAGTGCATAGTTATGCGGATGTAGAAATTTTCTCCGGCAATACCGTCAACGATGATGTACCCGCGCACTGTAATATTACAAGTACTAGCCAGTCGTTTAATATTTAGGTATCGATACGTCAATCAATACTTGTGAGCGAGTGTATTGCATTATTTTTGTAGTGATGATGTGTACGTTTTTTCTAAACAATTTTTTTCGGACGAACTTATATCATAAAGATTTAAAAGTTTCGTAGTCGCATGACTTCGTTTAGATTAATATACTTATATAAATTACGTATTAAAGTTTCATCTTTATAAATAGACTTTAGAATTCTTTTATAGTTTGCAACGTTTCCTATATTTTTTTTTTTTTAAAGAAAAATAAAATTACTAAACATTAAGATTTTGATTATTTCTATACAAAAATTAAATCATAAATCATAAAATAATAATCGAAAATCTTTATTTGTTTTTACTTTTAGACCCAAATATCATATTTAATAATATTTCAATCACAATTTAAAAAAAAAATGGCGATCAGTTATTTGGTAAAACATACTATTTAAAATTTTTAAAATTTTATATTATATAGTTTTTAGTTTATCTCATTAAAAAAAGTATTTTTTCCAATTTCTTATACCTTTAATAGTTCCTATTTTTGTTCTGAAAAAAAAATATGAATCTACCTATTATTTAATTTAAAATGTTTCATATGTTTTACATAGTATTACTGTTTGTTATACATTATATGTTAGTATGTCTCCAAAAATATTGTTAAAAGGTGAAATTTATTTTTTGGTCATGAACACACAAACAATTCGTCTTTTATAAATTGTAGTTGAGTCATTTTCGCACGTAAAAGCTACAGAAGTTGAATACTTAAGTATACCTTTATAAATTAAATAACAATAAAAATTGCTATATTGTTTTAAATAATAATAAATATTCGAATCAAAATTAAATATATAATAATTATGTATTATAAATGCTATAAAAATTCTGACACTTTTTTTCGTCATGCATCGGTAAAACAAGATATTATTTCACAGAATAATTTACCAAGCAAGCTTACCTTTTTTTGTCTTTAAATAAAACATTTATTTAAATTATAACTTTTGTAGTTAGTACCTATACTTTTATAGGTATAGGTACTTAAGGACCATATTTTCATACAATTATAGTTTTTTTTTTTATGTAATTTAAGGAGTTTTCTATGGTACCTTTTAATGCAAACTTCATTTCTTCCAACGTAAACTGTCTTTTTTACTGTTATTTGTTAAGCATTTCATAATTTATTAGAAAACGTTGATTTAATAACTTAATCAAAACTTCAACAAATAGTTTAAGCAATTAAACTCTACGTTTAAGGATAACATTCCATGTTATAAAAAGTTTGAAATTTAGTTACCTAATTATTGAAAAATATGATTTATATGTAAACTTAGCCGTTCCAAAAATCAGAATATTTAAATGAATGCTTAATGTTTGAATATATAATGGAAATTATCATGTTTGATATCAAATATCCCAAACAAAACATATTATAAGATCTATATTACAAGAAAGTGAGACATGTGTTCCTGCAATTCTGAGAAATTTCACGAGGATTTGCTTTTAGACGATAAACACCAAAACTTATATTTTGTTTATAAAAACATCTGTGAAGCGTCAACATAACTATTTTGTTTAAAACGATTCATAAGAAAATCTATTACAGTATATATTATATATGTATATTATGTTAAAATGCTACAATTAAGATATAAAAACATTAAAAACTCCAACATTTTAAAACAGAAATTACTATATAGATAATATTTTTGTTTAGTCATTTAATATAAAAAATAAATTTTAACGGTCAATCATATAAAATGTTGACTTCAGGTTTTTGAATTTGTATGCACCGCCAAAATGCATATTTGAAGGATGTTGGTTAAAATTGTGATCTCGTTTTATACATTAGATTAATAAAGACAATATCTATGGTGGTGTTGCAGCGCCCTTTCTACAGTTTCAATTACATTATTTATTATTATTATCACAGTAATTAGTTGCTATTACTATAATTATTATTGTCTTACCCACTACACACCGATATTAAATCATCAGTGTCAGGTATACACATTTTATATAAATCGGTTGATGTTTGGTGTTACTCCTCATTTGTATTTTTTTTTTTTTTTTTAAATATTGCATCTTCTAACCATGGCAATAGTAAAATTAATTAATAAATTATTATTAAAATAATATTTTCATTTTACAGTTAATATTTCATAGCAAAATTTGCAAATAAAACTAATTATTTAATACTTAAAAAAATACAGTAATATAACGTGAGGTGAAAGACCATTTTTTAGTGATAGAACCCAACAAACGTTAATGTATAATAATTATATTAGCAGGGTTCGGATTTGAAGGTAATATAATCAATAAAAAAAGAATTTAAAATGTGAAAAAGGCATTTAATTAATATAAAAGAGCAATTCAAGAATATACTACAAAATTTAATATACCAACTAGTTGGAATTAAAAAAAAATTCACGTCCATGTACTTAGATAAGCTACCTTCAGTAAAACGTTGATGGTTTGGACTTAAAATATGTTTGTACATAGAAAATGATCTTTCTACGTCCATCGAAGTTATTGGGGTGTATTTTATACATAAATAATTATCTAAATTAAGATTACTACTTATTAAATCGACATCACTTGTTGTTTCTCCATTCTTATTGTTAACCCGTTCTAAAAATTTTCAACATCAAATCAACAATGCACTATCTTCACAGTTCATCAATTTGTACCATAGACAAAAAAAAAAAAAAGCAAAATTGCAAGTATAAGTAAGAAAAGGCAAAAAAAGAAAAAAGGTATTTATAAGAAAAAAGGCAAAAAAAAAAATATATATATACCACCGTCTTAGATATTAAATGAAACACAGTGTTATACAAAAATTATTTTTTCATTAAAATCATTAAAAAAATGGCTTTTGCCTTCAAATCTGAACTTTAATTATTAGATATCGTTTTTCATCTGGATCATGACAAATTTACCTACATGTTATATTGACAATACTGCAATACTGTTTTTCATTTCATTGTAGATACGCATATGACGCATGGAATTTCAATATTTTTATGATTAAATAACTTAATTGTACATAATATTTAACAATGAATTAGAAAAACAGAAAAATAAAATGTAAAATATAAAGAAAAACGAAATGAAGTAATTTTAAAATCTACACCCTAATTGTCAAACACCTTGTTAGAATTATACGTCTTTTATATAGTATAAAAAACACGCACTTTATACATTACCGTCGTCTACCTTATGATGTACCCAACATTATTTGCTGTCTAATCAATGTATTTTGTGAGCATTTTAATTTGCTCACTATAAACTTAAACAATTTTAATGAGGTGGATAAAAAAAAGGTATTATATTTGAGACAGAAGAAAAATAGAGTTTAAATATCTATATAGTATAGTTGATTAATTAATTATAAAGTTGTTAACAACAATAATATTATAGTAATAATAAGCGTAGGTACTCGACTTAAGCGCATTTGTTTATTGTATTCGAATTTGAAATGAAGTCTATCAATTATATTAAGTTCCACATTTAATTACCATTCTTCAGAAATGTTAATTTTGAACAATGTATTTGAAATCTCTGTTGAAAATGTGGTTAAAGTTTGTACTTTGTCCCTGAAAAATCCTATTTTAAGTACTACCATGTTTATCTTTTATTTATTATTCAATATTTTAGCAGTTGTGTTTTATACTTAGTAAAAAATGAAAATAATTATTGTTTTCAATATAAGCACAATTTGGTTTGAATAACCAATAAAGTTAAAAGAAAAATAATCGTTAACATTTATTTGCATAGTTATATAAAAAAATTTTTTTCAAAAAATAAATAATCATATACATAAACAAAATTTTTACTCTTACCTATCTGTTTATTAATAACGGTATCTTATTTGATTGAAAAATACATTTTTCAAAAACCTTAATGTGTACTTTAGTTAAAGGTAACTAAAATCAATATAATAATAATGAATTACATTTTTTTTTTCAAACATTAATAAACATTAGTTATTTTAATTTACACGACGATTTAATAAAGAATTTTTATAATATTTTCTTAACGGTGCGTCAAACATTAAAATACTTACATAACCGTTTTATACACACACGTTTAGAATAATAGAATACGATGTATGTTGACACAATAATAATAACTATTTTAATAGCTAATCATTTAATGTACAAGCGTGTTATTATGTATTTATGTTTATCGTCAGTAGGTATAATTTAAACTTATAATGCGGCACTTATAATATATTTTCATGTATTAAATATTATTCTTTGAATCAATTGAACAAAAGGCAATTTATAACAATGACTTTTCGCATGCTGACGAAAATATTAGAGGGGTTAGTATGACAAAAACATTCTCTCGACGTCCTATTGTTTACTTGCCGTGTTACCCTTCTTTGTAACGTCGTAAAAGTTACATTGTATATTACACACATACACACTATGTATGTATAAGAAGAATGAAGAAAAATATAATAATATTTATAGCAAGCTTTTTAGTGAGTTTTAATTACTCGAAAAATTGATTAAACTTCGGGAACGTACCTACCACAGAGAAGTTTAAAGAAATTCAAAATGGAAGAAATTAACAACCATGTCAGAAACTTATTAAATTGACTAATTAAATTGGTAATATTACGTATAATAATGTATTTCAAACTATGTTCAAAATTATTTTAAAAACCAGTACGATTATATAAAATCAAATTATATTCCTTTATATTTCATTAGGTAGTACATTGCAGTTACGAAAATAGATTTTCATTATTTATTGATCTGATAGCTTATGTCAGATTAAATAATAACTCTATTGACGGGCATTAGTTAGATAAAATAATTAATAAATTCGTTCAGTTGAAACTTTTAAAAAGTTATTACAGCGCCAACATTTAATTTATTTTTTTATAAATTTAACAGGTTTGTATATACTCCAACTCTTAAGAAATAATAATTAATGACAAGTTTATATATTGGTGATTTTGGCTAAATAAATATTCTACTGTGAATTATTTTCGTTTAACAGTATTTTAATATTTACCATCAAATTACTCGTTACGCGTAGGTATATTATGATGCGCAGTCTTCACTACAATATACCTACATCATGACTAATAATAATGATTAATATTTTATTCTTATAATTGGTTATGTAAATATAATTGAATCCCTTTGAATTGTTCGTAGTATTACGGAACATAATTCGATGTTGTAGGTATAGATCATAATAATAATTATTATTATAGAACAAGAATTATTACAAAGATATAAAATGGCAACCATATTGCGAACAATACTAAATTCTTGAAATTGTTCATAAAAATATATTAACACGAATTTTCAATAAACTAATATAATATTAGAATATATAGGTTTATATAATAGTAGTGCACAATGTAATTATGAAATATGATTTTGTGTGATTTTAGTATTTTTATTGTGCGTGTAGGGAATTCAGTATATTATAACATCACAAACCAATGACGTTTAAAATATGTTTGTTATATCAATTGTAACTTGTAAGTGAATTTTTATACTCAATTTAGTTTCCGACAGCGATTATCATTTAATTTGATTCAATAATAATAATAAAAAAATATGATTGGCGTGTTGCAAGTGTGGGCGTATAAAAAGAAACTTTTTTCGGTGCAATAGGACAGCGGAATGATGAATTTAACACTCAAAGTGAAAAAAAAATAAAATAAAATAAAAATAAAAATGTCAGGTAATTTTGTTCTAAAATTTGTAACGATTTTAATTTTTTAATTTTTTTTTATTTTCAGTATAAAACTTTTATAGCTCAACAATTATAATATACAAAAGTTAGGATTTAAGTGAACATAATAAAGATACAATATATATAAATAACAGGTTATTTTCTTAAGTTAAATAATTTAAAGTATTGCAATAGATAAAAATTGTTCTTTATAATGTTTAATTATTTTATTCTATTTCATGGATTTGTATACAGACTCGTTTGTAGATGGGTTTAATTATTGGTTTTATAGAAGATATAATTGGTTTATCGTAAATTGGCAACTGAAAAGGGATACATAATTTATTGGTTAATCATTTTGTAAGTATTGTGTAAATATCACATCAATCGCAGTGCTTGATGTTGTGATTATTATTGTTAGATTATTATTCATTGTTAAATTATGTGAGTTTTAAAGACCATTTATAAGTGGTTCTGAGTTCTCCAATATAAAGAAATATTATATTAAAATCTTCAGTAATTCTTGGTGATAATTAATTTATTCATTCACCGATAATTTTTCTTTTTGATGAGAATAGAGCTATAAAAGTTTCGTAAAAATATATGCATAATGTCTAATTTACAATGAGTTTAATTTTTATAATACTCGTGCACCATAATGTAAGCCAATCAAAAAATAACATTGCAGGTGACATTTTAATAATTTCGATTTATTTCCATAAAAAATATTATATAAAAAATAAAAATAAAAAGGGAATAGAAAAAAAAGGATAGTGTAGCTATGGTGGAAAATTGAGGAGAATAGTCAATTTTAAAATTGTTGATAAAAACGAGACATAATATTATAATACATTTATATATATATATATATATATATATTATGTCACAGATAAAAATAAAATTGTCTTAATTTTTTGATATACTGTAATTTGATTACATAACGACTCTACTATATTATTCAATAATAATTATTACTGTTGGGTGTTAGAAAGATATTTTGTATGAACTATTATATAATATTATTTACAATTTTTTCAATATTATTTTACTTTTCTCCGTTTACTACAATTGTATTTACTCATAATTATGACATACATTGATATTAATATGATTTGTTTATGAAACTGAAAAGGGAGTGGCAATGTGTCTGAATAGAATTAAACAACATAACTTTAAAATATTACTATAATATAGGTATCACTTTAATATAGTTTTATGACTAAAATATTAAAGTTCGATAGTTTAACCGTCGTTTCACGCGTGATATATGAATATTATTATTGTAATACATTGTGTAGTCATGTGTGTTTTATAACTGAATCAATTCTATGCAATTTGAATATGATATAAATTTGTGATAATAGTGTGAAAATTCAATTCATAATTGAAGCAAATAATTTATGGAACCTCGAATGAGTCGGAAGAGTTATTATAATATAATATACCTATATTACCCATATAGTTATTTCTTCCATATTATATGCATATAATATTCTATTATCATATATATTGTACTTAGCTGTATTATATAGCATAAATAATTCCTATGTAATATTTATTTTATGAATTAAAAATAATGTATATATTAGATATATATGTATATAAAAAATTGCAATTGTGAATTAAAAATAAGAATCAAAATCCTGAAGAAATAAAAATATTAAATAGGTAAACTGTAAACATTTATGTTGAATATCAAATAACTTAAATAAAGATTATAGCTAGTTTTCGTCATAAATCGACTAAAGCTTATAATACCAAGTTATCATCTACATAAATTTATAAATAGTTTGTCAGCCAGTTATTGGGTTTTAAAATTGTATTCTTTATGCATGTTACTCATAAAAACAATATGACACAACGATACAGTACACCAATTGGTAATTTGTAGTACAGAAATACTGTGTTTCACGCAAATAAAGAACGTATCTATCAAGTATGCTTCGTTTAACTTACATAATCTATTCGTTCGTCAATCTTTTTAGATGTAACCATCCCTTATGACAGATAACATGCTTAAATAAATCGTTTTAATATTAAATCATATTGAGTTATATCATCTGAAATAAATTTAAAATATTTTTATGATGTCTATTCGCATACCCAAAGAAAATATAATATATTGCTCATCATATAAATTTAGAAAATATTTCAAAAGAATATTTTTCAATACACAATAGATTATTAATCATTTTAAATGTAAAATATGATTAAGTAAAATAACAAATGGCAAAGATTTCGAAGCTTATTTTATTTTAAGAAATATGTGAAAATGTATATTATATTGTTATAATAATAAAAAAAAAAACCTATGTATAATAAATAATAATGTATATTATTATAATTTATTAATTCTTTTTTTCAGATATGCCCAAATTCGCTGAACCGATAACAAATGTTACGGTTCCGGTTGGCAGAGAAGCAACAATAGTGTGCATTGTGGATGACCTTGGTTCTTATAAGGTAAAGCGAAAACTGTATTAGTCGTATAACATATTATTGTATTTATTTAGCGGAAAAATGTTAATGTTAGTCTACAAAAAAATGCATACCAATATTTACTGTTGTATCTATCTAAAATTGAGAGTTTAAATACTGCTTGATGCTTTGCTTTTAACTTGTTAATTAACATTCAAGAGTAACTTCAGTGATTCCAGATGTAAACTTAGATTTTTTACACATTTTTTTGCGAAAACAAATAAATAAATATTTTTTATTTCACTCGAATGATGTATACAATTTTTAATCTTTCTTTATTAAAAAATATTTAATATTTGTAATACTCGTGATTTTGACAAAATGAACTTAAATTCTAATTTCAAACGCTTATAAAAGTTTTTATGAATTTACGCTCTTTTCATTTCTAACTAATATAACAACATACGAGTAACTTTTTATTAATATTATCTAAGTTTTTGATAAAATTAAATATTTTTTATTAACAATTAAATTAAAAAAAAACATACATCATTGTAAAATCAAAATATCCATTGTTTCGCTAAGAATCTAAAATTTAATTTGATTTAAGTATTAATTAGTACCTAATTAACTATACGTATTTAATGTTTAGGATTTAGATGACTAGAAAAGTGGATCAATATTTTTTAGGTTTTTATAGTACGACCTCTTTATGCTTATTAATACTTAAAAAACATTTAATTAATTTACTATCGATCCAAAATTCGATTTAAAATCGAAAATTTAAAATATTCTGTTTGAGAGTACGAAATTCACTATCATATACTGTCGTATACTATTCAAAAAAATAAAAATTTAAAAATTATAACATTAAAAATTTTGTTCATTTTTTAGTATGATAATTGATTTCAAATCACGTAAAAAATATTTACAAAACTTTACAATTTTCAAATATTTTTATAAAAACAATAATGTGCAATAGTGATTTCTAATTTTGGAGCATAACTTTATTTCAATCATTTCAATGTATAAAAATTGACTTTCGAATAAATAGTTAATAAATTATAACTAGAGTATAAATTAAAATTAAAATTAATTTTTTTTTGAATGTTTAAAACATTAATTTAAAAGAAAAAATATTCATAGATACGTTGTTATAATATACATAGATATATTTTTATAACTCCAATACTTGTACATTTCTGATAGGTGTACGTTTTATTGGATCAATTTTAACTCGTCTAAAATGAATTGTCAACAGCTGTTGACATTACTGCGTTTATTGAGGTGACTAAAGGGTGAAAACATTATAAATAAGCTCTTTAGTGACATATTAGTAATTTGATTGTCTGCAGTTCTTATAAGAACTTAGTCCAAACGGATTTTGCAGTTTTATACCGGTTTTAAGTGACATCCATCCAATTATTATTATTTAGCCAAAAATGACCTTTATACCTACATAATATAGATTATTTATTTTTTTCATCACATCTTGTCACGTTAAATTACGACCAAAAGAATATTAATATTATATTTTTTCGTATGCCTGCATCTTCATCGTCAGTAGGTTACACTGTAGTAATACTGAAGAAGACTGGCTAAAATTATGAACAATATCCTACTCGGCTAAATCGAATTAAAAAAAAAAAAATAAAAAATATATATATTATATTAATTTTTTTAAAAAACTCAGTTATTTTTATCAAAGTTATACAATAATACTAAAAATCGATCAACATATTAAGTGTTTAAACATTTATTAAGCTGAGGTAAATTGTTTTACGCTTGTTTAATGGACAGTGATGTGATTTATAAGTAACATATTTGTCAAAAGTTTCAACAAAAATATTAGTAAACCTACTATTTATTTTACAATAATGTACGTACGTATATTAAGTTTACTTAAACTATTTATTTAGATGATAAAATACTAAAAATATTAAACACAATCGAGTTAATCGATATTAGTTATTCTTATTTAAATAATTTAAAAAAATTCATCTATACAGAATAGTAGATAAATTTAACTTTAAGTATAGACACACTAGACACTTCTCAGTATTATACTTGGATATTAGGTACATTATAGTATATACATTTTACTAGAAACAATAATAATTTAATACGCTTAATTAGTATTATTACGTAATTGCGTATTAAATTATTCGATCCGTATCTACATAACTATTATTTGTAATATATTAAAATTGGATATAAGTAAAAGCATATTTAATGTTAAATTAATTCAGTAAATAATTTATTGTAAACTCTTATATAGGCGATAACAGTTTATATTTTATATTATTTTAAACCAATTATATTAATGCGTATATTTTTAGGCTTTTAACATTATTGTATGCGCAATTATATAGTAGGAAATACATAAAACTATTTTGGTAATTAGGTGCCGTGCAAAATGTAAAACAAAATACAATTCGATTGAGTATGTTGTATGGTATTAATTTTAAAGCTAACTTAATGTTTAAAGTTTATAATAAATATTAATACCATAGTTCTAAATAAGTTTAGGTATTTAAATCCCAATATTATACTAAAACTAAATTTACTCTTTATGCCCGTAATAATAAAAAATTATTTTATCATAAAATACAATAAATTATTATTTATGACTTAACTATTACTTACTGTTAAAATGACAAGTGTGCAATATTATATTATATTAAATGTACTTACTGTGTATATAATAAATAAAATCATATGCATATCTATCAAAAATCATCGGTTAGGTTATGTAAGTAAGACACCATTCGGCTAAAATAGTTAGTGTCTAATACACCGTCCACTAAATCGTCTTAATTATATCCGATAACCATTATTAGCAGAATATAACATAGCTTCATTTATATGGCAATGATTGTTTGACGCTTGGTACAATAACTGAGAAAATTAATCATCAGCGTTATTATAGCTAGGTGACTGGAAGTTTTAGACGAAAACAAATTATAAAATATACGTATATAATTATTATTCATGAAAATGCCAAATTATATTAATTAATAATACTTTACAGGATAAATAAACCACATGAAATAGTATATTGTACAGTGTAAAAAATATATGTTTTCGTGAGATATCATGAATTCACGTACGATTTGTGGCGAAAGGCAATCAATATAAAATATGTTTTTCAAATTATGCAATTTTTAATTAACCATAGCTTATGAGGTTGGTAAAAGTATTATATTTATTTTGTGTGTAAACACGTTTGTTTGTTTTGTGACAGAGTAATCAGAAATCTATAGGCATATTATTTATTAATTTATCATAATGTTTCGTACATGAAATTCACCAGTACAATCAACACAGTATTAATTATTATTATATATTTAACATCTTTGATATGTTCTATTATTTCGCTATTGTACGTATACACAGTTATGAAAGTTGTTAAACATTTTAAATTTAAAAATGTATTTTTTATCAAGGGTATATAAATATAAAACGTACTTTGTAATAATATTTCAAACGTTAATGTTTTATACATATTTTACGTATACTCACATTTATTTATATGACATTAAGAAGTAGATGCAATTTTTAAATCGTGATGAGAGACCGGATAAAATATCTTATTTTTTTAAAATCATAATAAATTATACTTACTATAACCGGAGGAAAGTATAAAATAGAAAACAAACGTACTATTTATTGTTTGCTGTATACCTATTTGTTTAAATTGGTTTCGCGTTAATAAAATGTAAAACATATAAACGCAAAATTAAATTACACAATATTCATAATTTATTTTTTTTTCCGAAGAAAGAAAACTCAAGTTATGAACAATTTAATGTTTTGAAAATTTTAGTATTTTACGTTTTTATTTTGACTTGAAAAAATCCACCGTGAGTTTTCGAGTACCATACTGAACTTCAGGTTTTCATTGTGTGTTTTCGTGTTAAAAAAAAAAAAAAAATAAAAATAAATAGTTAAATAATAAATAACTTCACATTTATTAAGTAGATTTTATTTATCGGATTTATTTAAGTTTCTCATTTACTCGTTTGTTTTACTTACAGTTATTTTTTCTTTTTTGTACTTTGCTTAAAATATCTAGGTATAATTTATGACAATGGCAGAATTTTAATTTTATAACATCTTTATATTTAATATTGTGATAGTATGTAATATATAATAATGAATGATCATACGAATAAATAGGAAGCACGCGTGCAAAATATAATATAGATTAAGAAAATTAAGTAAAAAATAAGAACACACCTCAAAAATTATTTATTGTAAATTTTAATAATAATAAAATATTAATATATTAAAACATATTTTATACATATTCTGTTGCATCGATGATTCCGGAAATATACGCCGTATGTGCCAGTTTTTATCGTAATAATAACATTTGGAAAAGTCTGCGATTTCTCATGTACCCTCAACGTAGTTATAAGGAAATTATTCCTTCGGATATTTTGAAATTAAATAACTTTTAAAACAATAATAAGATGTTATATTATATAGGTACTTCGATGTAATCGGAATGAGTTTTATAGTAACTATTCTATCGAGCTGTCTGATAATAATGTATGTTTTTTGTTTTTATTTTAATATTCTATGCATTAAAGTTAACGTCGGTAGTCGTAAATAAATCATTTGCCACAGAAAATATAATAAAATTAGTATTAGTAGTAGTAACTAGTAATCGTGATAGTGACAGTAGCGGTCGTTACGTCCTTCAATAATAAAAAAAATACTGACCCGACGTCGAAAACTCAATTTACATACTTATTTAATACTAATGGAAAGTTGGCTGGTAACATAAAGCACGCTTATATTTTCGTATTATCTCAAAGTTGCTTGCAAACCACCGGGAAAAATCGTATTATGTAAATATATTAACTAGAAAAAAAAATCGTTTTCCGATATAATTGTTATTGCGCACGAGAAGGTAGTATTAGTAGCTATATACTGCAATAGTATCTTTGAGTTTTCTTTACTTTTTTCACCCACATTTTTATTGCCATCGTTTTATCTTGTGGGGGAAAACCAAAGAGTAGAGGTCGTTTGCCACGCAAGTCGATATTTCGATTACATGCATTGATACCGCCGAACCATTATGCGGCCTTTTAACAAAGGAAACAAAATAGTTTCTTACCGAACTCGAGTTACAAACGTTTAAAGATGAAGGTCCCCACCTATGTATAATGCAGTATAATATATATATGCAATCTCCGTGTAAAGAGTACTTGGACACCACTTGCACTCACTGGTAGAGTAGACTATCCCGGACAGGCGACAATTAGAATAAATGCGTAACCGAAAAAGGAGTATATAAGCAGGAAACAGCTTGGAACTGAAGCCGTTGTATTTCTTCTTTTTTTTCGTAAAGGAAAACGCATGAGATTGTTAGGAAGTTACATAGAAAAAATGTACTTATTAGTATAATTTATTATAATAGGTTTTATGACTTCACAAGAATATTAAAATGACGCACTTATTTCAATATGCTAAAGCCACACATAAAACAATGCAAAATCGAAATTAATTTTTCAATTCTTTAAATGAGTTAAATAATTTTTCTAATTGAAGTAGTAAACGATAATGAAATTAGTTGAATACCAAGTTTTTAAGAATAAACTATAATATTATAATTTTGAATTAAGGTTGGTAGATAACATGATAAATAATAAAAATTTGATTTTAGACTTAAATCAAAAAACTTAACGGAATGTTCTTATATATGTTACTTTTAGTTGCTTATTTTGCTGACGACAAAAATATTATTTCAATTCATGAAAATTCAGTTACAGCTTCAACTAACTTACAGTCTCAGCTAAATTTAATGGTAGACTGGTACAGTAAACATCGACTTAAAATTAACCACTTTAAATCAGTTTATGCTACCTTAACACTAAGACACGGTGACTGACTAAATGTATTTGTATTTATTAATAGTACTCCGAGTATAACTTTTGATACAGTCAAATACTATTAGAATTCAATCTGAATAAAATATTTACAATGAAATAAATAAGTACAAATCAAGATTTATCTTTAATGCTTGTACAATGTACACGAGTTCTCAAATCATTCATTTTCAATAAAAATTTTACAAAACTCATAAACGATTATATACAATTTACATCATCAGACGTCTTGTCGAACTGTTATATTTATATTGGATAAAAAAACGTATATATAACGTATAATAAACGTGTATATAACGTACATCCCAAGAAATGTGCATATATAAGACCATAGTAATTTACAATTATTAAATTTAAACTTGTGCACCCAATATCATACATAAGTACATAACCAACAAATGATTAATATTGATACATACAATTATTGTTAGTTTATTGTGATAAATTAATTATAATATTTCATACCCGTAGTCAATATACGTTATTTGATATATGTACAGTATATTGCATATTATATGTATTTCTGAACTTTATTGAAGTCTGTACTCTATGGTTTTTATTTTATACGTATAATATATATTATACACAGTATACTTATATAATACAATATAAGACAAGACGTATATAAACAAAAGCACACAGACGTTCATAATATTTTTTAGTTATGAGTCTAGAGATAAATAATTCATTAGTGTTTCGAATAAGATTAATGTACATAATACGGAAGAGAAACTTTCTTGTTTTAGAAAATAAGTCAACGATGAAAAATAGTTTCTTCTATCAACGATTGAGGTGAAGAGATTCTACATTATAGTAGAAATATATTTGTGTTACCAAAAAAAAAAAAAAAACTGAAAAAGCAGCTTTATTTTTAAAACATTTAAACGTTTTAATATTATTGGAAATATAATTTTATTTTTAAAGAACAGCATTTGATTTACAGTAATTTGTATTGTTCTTTTCGTTTTTATGTTCTAATCGTTAATTTTTAATATTATTCATAGTTTTGTTTTAACGTCATAATATTTATTCTCAATTATATTTTATGAAAAATAAAAATAATTATTATTTATTTAGTATAAAATAGTAAACTATATAAAAAAAATTCCATTTATTTTTTAATTTGAACAATATATTTTAGCATATTGGGGTACAATAATTTAAAAACTATACTTCGTATTAATAATTAATTAAATTCATCAAAACCATTCATGCATACATTTATATTTTGTTTGAATTTTAAGTTTTTCAAACTAAATGTCTAAATGTATAAAATATAGTTTAATTGATAGATGATAGTACTTAAACGTAATTTATTTATAAACATTTTAAAATGTGTATTGAAATGAAAGTAATACAATATTATTGAGTAATTCATTGATAAATATATTTGCGAATTATTTCTATTTAAAAAAATTTTAATGTAATATATAACCTATTGGATTTTACGATTTATAATTATGTAGAAATAATAAATATCGTAATAATAAATATTATAATCATTATTATGAGGCAAATATTTTAAAATTTTTAAATTAAATATGGTTTATTAATATTTGACGACTCATAGAATAATCAATGTTACAAATGTAAATGCTTTGTTTATTTAAATAGAACTCTAAATTTCGTGAGCTCCTAGTGGTTTATTTTTAAAAGATTGGTTTTGTTTTCAATTATAATGTATATTGTTATTTTGGAGAATTCGAACAACGTTGTTTACATATAGAGATGTTGCGGGTTTATAAAATGTCTTTACATTGGCCATACACTAAACAGAACTATAGTGAGAAAATAAAAAAACAAGTTATCATATTAAAAGTTTATATTTATCATAATATAATAACAATGAGTATTGCGTTTATAATTACAGTATTTCACAATGTTTGTAGTGTATTGTCTATTAAATAATTTTAAATACACCGTGTAGATTTTGTGTATTCAGTAGTGTGATATGGTGTATGGTATGTAAAGTCAATTCGTACCTATTTTATTTCATGGATATAACTGAATTATTTAGTTTTAACGTTTTGGAAATTTTGGGCTTTGAAATTTAGAAACATCCACCTGAGTATATTATACTTAACAACATTATTTTTTTATGTACCTACTTATGTTTTGATTCCGTGAATAATTTATATGCTTAAATAGGTACCAAGAAAAGGGAATAAAAGTAGGTAGTAAGTCTACTATCGATGAATTGATTTGAAATTAAACATCAAAACATTATTTTTTACGTATAATGTTTATGTAATCTAATATTATGTCTGTCATGAAATTATTGTGTGAGATAACCAAATCATATGTTTTGGCATTGTATTTAAATGAAGTTACAGAGATTTATAAACAACAATATTAGTCATTAAATTGAATGTTATACATATCGTACGTACACGGTAACAGACATTGGATTACTATCGAAGTTTTATAATTGATAATTTTGGTCGTCTATTTAGTATTTTAAAATTATGATACGAGGTATTTATCAGTAGGTATGTAATCGTAAAATAATTTTAAACTTATTTACAATTACAGTAATAAATGCCATAAACAAATGAGGTAGTTGTACAAATTGCAATCGAGATTATTCTTTAAATTCATTTGTAATTTGTACTATAATAATGACCCGTTAAACAAAGCATTTATCTTTAATAAAATAACCTCAGGGGATCGTTTGAGTATACTTGGTAGTTACTAGTTACAATAACTTAACTGTTAATCGTCTGTTGTTGTTAAAAAATTACACGACGACTTTGTTTTTACGTGTTAATCTCGTGAAGAAACATTGTCTTTTATATTTTATTATTTTTTACAGTGATGATATTTCATACAGGCAGCTGAAATAAAAAAACATAAAAAGTTTTTTTATTATTATTGGTATAATATTATAGTATATTATAATAGGTGCTATATTTTCACATTATTGCATTTTGGTACTTTAGGAAACAACCGCGATAATTATGCAATATAACGTTACGGAAATTTTAATTAAGAATTATTAATGCAACATCAGTAAAAATAAATAAATATTTATCATAATAAGTATTCAAAGTAACTTATAATGATATGTATCACTTCTATATTTCTCCATTTTTCTTCTTTTAACAGTTAAAAAATTAAAATAAAATTAAAATCCAAAAAATTATTGTATATTTATTTGGAATATTTATGTTAATCGATATTTTATGGTTTTAAAAACAATTGTATAAATAATACGAGTTTAAATGGTATTAAAATATGGTACCTATTATAATACGTATTCTCTTTATTACAGTTCTTCAAATTTTGATTTAATTTGGTATACAACATATTATACAAATTTTAAAAGCAATATATTATCAAGTGATAATTTCCAAAAAAAAAAAAACTTTTAAGTTATTTGATTGTATTTTTTTTTTTTTTTTTTTTTTTTAATGTTTTCTATTGAATAAACCGAATCACTAGTAAAAAGTCAAGTGATGCGTAATAACTTTTCTAATATTTCTTAAAATAATTCTCCAATAGTATAATATACATATTATCTTATAATATAGGTTTAAAATAATATCTATATATTCTAGGTAAAAGTGCTCAATAATTCAAACAAATCAGTGAATGTATTCGCATAAAATATTTCGATAACTATTATTACCAGTAAAACATTTTCTATGAAAACTGTATAATGTAATTGTTTCTATACTTTATGTTACCTGATAGATTTCGTTTAATTTTTCTATAAGATATTTTATAGTATGGAAACATAACAAATAATTACTTATAATTTTATTTAAATTTAAAATATTATGATTTATAATGTACATTATTATATTATGACATGTTTATTAAATTATTTAATTCTATGGTTTTAATGATTTTTTCATAGACTTTGATAACTTTCATGTTGTTCGATAGTTCTTAGATCCTGATCCCAGGAATAATTTAAGATTGTGTTAAGTTTAAAAATCCGATGGATTTCTGGAGTATTTTGCATATTTTGCATTGTGATGTGATATGATTTATTGTTATATTTTCTCCGCAAGTATTCCATTATCTGTGCTTCCATGAAGCTCCAAAGCATTAAACTATTGATATTATACATACTACAACTTATAAAATATTTTTATCCTTAAACTTTTTTGATATTTGTCATTTTCATTGTTTTTTTTTCTAAAAATATCAATATAAAAGATTTTGCTCGATTAAAAAACTTAAAAATGTAAAATAAGATTACTCGTAAATAGTTCATAATGAAACTAAAAATAAAAATAATATAAACTATTCAAACATATTTTATTTTATATGAAGAAAAATGTTTTTAGTTATTTTCTTATAATTTAATATTTAATAAGTTGGGTTTTTGTGATGACTCAAAATGTCTACAAATAGTGTAGTGTTGTATTTAATATATACAATAACAATTAAATGTAGCTTCTAAATTATTAGAATCGGCTTATATACTTCCAATGAATATAATGTTAAATCATATAAAACATTATAATAATGGTTAAAAATAGTCAAACCTTAAATACCTACATATTATTTATTTTAATCAACTGTTATTGGCTAAATTCAGTTGTATTCAAAAGGTAAACGGACATAAGATTGATACTCGAATGGAAACTAATATTTTAACTATTAAGGTTCAAAGGTGCAACATGACGAAAAACCGACATTAAATATAAATTTTTAATTCGATGAAATTTTGCTCTAGGAAACTTTTCAATATGATTAAATTATTAGTGATCTGACGGGCGATGCGCCGCATTTTCTTATGAGTTATTTTACCAAATCGACCTCGTTAATCTACAAGTGTAACTTGTAAATGAAAATATAATATACATCATAGAAGATACCTGTTGTTCTATATACTTAGAAATAAAGGACTGTAAAAATAATTCTTCAATAGATTCGTTGCGTCATATCACATAAAAAAGTGTGTGGTTTGTTTGAAACTAACCCAACTACGATTGAAAAACAAAACCTAATTATTATTAAAGAAATCAAATATCTAAAGTATTTTAATAGTTATTTTACACACAGGCGTTTATTAAAAATTATTATTATAAAAATTCATTCAACGCTTTGCTCAGATCTAAAAGGAAATTACTTCAGACAAATCAATACTGATAATAAAATAAATCTTTACATAATATAACTTTGGAACATTACTTCTTTTAAATTGCAGTTTAAAATTAAAACACCTTGATCGTTTGATTTCTTAAATAATAAATAGTTTTGTTTTTCTGTTCCAGTTATTTTAGAGCAAACCATTTAAATTACTAGTTTTTTGTATCAATGTTTACAATGAGACCATTCTTTATGTTTAATAGCTAAAATTTTATCCAGTCACCATTCAAAAATAAATTATTCTCATCTACATTAGAAACATTGTATAAGAAACATTTTTAAATATATTTTGGTAAACTATTTAATTTTCAATAATCAAAACCATGATCGGAATATCAACACTCTCGCTACAGATGGCTAAAAATTGAAAACGATTTTATAAGATACTAGTGTACATTGTTTGTATACATTTATTTTAAAATGTATTTTATTAATCTAAAATTATTTTTTATGAATAAAATAAATTCATATAACTAAAAATCTTAAGTGAGTAGTTGTAGCTCATTACTATTTATAAAAAGACTTGTCAATTAATAATGTTACGTTATTTAATTTATTATTTAAATTAAAAAAAAAAAAAAATAACAAGGCTAGTTAAAATATACTTTTATGACACGGTACTAAGTCTAAAAATAATTTTAAAATTTGACATGCCTATTTTATAAAGCGGATAAAATATTACATTCAATTAAAAATAAATTTGAAAAATTTAAAAAAAAATTAATAATAATTACATTTTAAACATTTAATTAATATCTATAAAACATTAATCCATCATATCATGTAAAATGCAGTAAACCATATTATATTCAGTTTGAATAAAATGGACATGTTAAATTGATAACAATAAAGAATACTATAATTTATTCGATTAGAAAATATTAACTATTTAAACATTTTTAACGTTAGATATATTTTTTATTGCTCATGAAAGTTGTCTGAAACAAATCATACACTTTTCTTAATCAAAAGTTTGAGCAATTAATCGTTAACGATAGAAACAATGTCTAGTACAAATTAGGTTTTCTCTTTATACTTCACACACGGAAGGCGGAACATATATACATTATATGAACTATTATACATACTTTGTACTTTGTAGTTAATTTATTATTGATGAAAATAATCAATAATTATTGTTAAACATATTACTACCACTTTCTTTAAGTTACGCCAATAGTGGTGGTTAACCTATATAATCTAATAACTATTATACACACATTACATTTTTATTTTTTAAATCTACAAACAATGGCCAGGTTGAAGAACTATATACACCTACTCTGTCTTTTTGGAAATATAGTATCGATTGAAATTAATGTCATATCGATGATATGATTATTTTATATTCATATAGGTACCAAATATTTACTGATATTTTACGAGGTATTTGAATTTAGAAGCTATACTTATCAAATTCAATAACCATTATGCAAATTTGTGTTATTTCATTTTCGTATAATATTTTTATTGATCTGGACGAGAATATGTATGCGTAAGGGCGATTGTATTCAAAAACGATTCCGGTGCGAAAAAATCCAATCGCTGAGGATTGATTTAACGTCCAATAAAACGCGTTGCAGACCCACCTTGTATACTACCTGTCATTTATGTTCGTTATAGTTTCTCGTGAAATAAGATAAAAACAATACCTACATAAAATTCAAATCGCGTTCTTTGAATATAAACTTCCTAAAACCGTGACAACCATATTCATATAGCACTTTCTGTCTGCACGATCACGTGTAGTTGTCCTAAATTCGGTCTTAGAAATGGTGCTCGCTATATACAAATACAGCAGTGGTGCAGAGGTGGAAACTGAACCCGATTTATGAGGTGGACACGGCATTCAAAATACATGTTTCTTAAATTTATGACAATATTAATATTGTATTTGATTTTGATTTTTAATAGACCTCAAAAATTAACGTTTTAATATATTTTTTAAATAAACGTTCTTGTTAAATTTTTGAATAAAAGTATCAAATTTTAATTATAGCAACGTTTTGAAAAATATGATATTATTTTACGGTGATCATGATGTTATTTCCGATTAGTACACGTGTTACAAAGAAATGTAAACGATCCGTAATATACAATATTACAATAATAAACAATTCAGTCCAAGAAATTAAAAAGTTGTTGTGGCAAAAAAAATATGAATAATAATAAAATATAATATCAGAAGCAACAAAATAAAATACCTGATTTACTACTAAAATATTTGGAACTCAAATAAAAATATATTAGTCATACATTTCAAAATAATACTTATATGTATAAATCAATTTAAGACTTAAAAATCAAAATCAAATCAAAAGATGAGTAATAAGTAGCATTTAAAGATAATGATAGTAATAATTCTTGTTGAAACTAAACAAATAAATAACTATAACAATAATAATAATAAAATACATAGTAATAATTATGAAATGTGTGAATGTACAACTTAAAAAAAATGAAGAATTGTTTCAAAAATAGAACTTTATTTAAAAGATTAATTTTCGAATACAATACAAAAATTAACAAATGATTATTAATAGGAATAATACCAAATATTTTAAAAAGCTAAATCAAATTATAAAATAGACAATAACAATAATAATATATCCGTAACATCCAACAAAGTTAGTAAAATAAAAATATATTATAATAAAATATTGAAAAATATACATAATTATAAAAATTTAATTTGGAAAAAAATAGTTTATTCAAGTGTAAATATATATATTTATATATATAAATGTTCATTAAATATCATTAGAAAATCTGTAAAATTCTTAAAATTGTATATTACTAAAAAAATGAAATAATAACTATAGTTTTAATTTTTGGTTTAACGAAGTACATTTGTTGCTAATTTATAGCTATAAAAACAAGTAAGTACTGCTTAAAAAAAAGTTGTAAATGCAACCATTTCTCAGTCCTATTAATTTATAATATTATTCTGCTTGTGGTGGATTTGAACGAAAATAATTACTTATTACTAAAGTAACGTCAAAATTACAAATTATTTTGTTCTTTTATAAAATAAAACAACACTAAGGTTTTTAAAGAATTCTCGCGACACTAAAATTATTGTATAATTTATTACATAAGTAGTTATTCACAATAGAGTTTTCAAGAACACGTTTTTTTTATCTATGTAATCTTAAGAAGACATCTTACTAACAGCTTTCGGTTACATAAACATGTTGACATTGAATTTAGAGCAAATATAGAAAAAAAAAATGAATAAAAAACTATTGTTAAAATTATGACATTTTGAAAGGCATTATTTCAACAAAATATTACAATCATTTAAATAATATAAGAAAAAATACTAACTATAAAAAAATTAAAAAGCACAAGCAGGTATACAGATGATGACTCAGTAAAATTTTAATAATGCAATACTCCACTCATCTTTAATTTAAAAACTTGTAAGTTATACGAATGAGCTATTGGTTTTAAATTCTAATATGTATATATATATATATATATATATATATATATATACAACATTATATATCTATCAACATTTTTAGAAAAATATGTTATTCTTAAAATATGGAACTAAAATCATAGTTAAAAATATAATTAATAATAATAGATATTTCCCCTCTTTTATTTTCTTTATTGTGGTTATTTAAGATCTTATTTTTGCAATTTTTAAATCGATATACTAAAAATAATATTTTCGCATTTTTGAAATTGTTTTATTACTTATAAGAAAAGAGTATTACGTTAAGGATACAAACTTCTATTTGTGAAATGAGAATTTCCTTTTCCCACTATGAGTTACTTATTGGAAATTCTTATGAATACGTTGATGTATCAAAATTGAAATTCAAACTAGTAGTTTTCGAGTTATTTTAACTTTTTATACTGAGAATAAAAAGTTTATGGTATAGCGTTAGAAGGATATGAATACTACGATGATTTAAAAATTTTCATAGTTAATATTAATCTAACAACATTCATAATTTTAAAAATTATCCAAGTAGTTACTTATAATAAATACTAGATTCAATATTACATACGGTTTGTATATTTTTAAAACCATTTTTATGGACTAATATCCTTAGTATTATATTTTAACAACTAAAAAACTACCTACTCGCTTGAATTTCAAATAAAGTACAAAAAAAATGTCCACTAAATAATTTACCATAACTAAAGAGGGTTTACATTTAAAAAATGGAAGTTCATATTGTCATTGAAAACTTCTTAAGTAGCATGAAAAATCTAGAGAATTTGAATAAATTTAATGCTTTACTAAAGAAAAATCCTGGTAGTGAGCATATAGCTTATGAACCGCTTATTACTATGTATTTTATATTAATATAAAAATTGTATGCATGTTTTATGGTATAATAATGGATACCGATTGCTGATCGACTACTAATGGAAGATCGGGTACTTTGATTGTATGCAAATAATGTGTTTTAATGGCTTTTATATATTTCACCGACGTTTAACGGAACATTTTACCTGTGGGCATTATCTACACATATAATATTATGTTATGACGCGCGCATAATACGTAGTTATACGTGTAATATAATACGCTAAACATTACAACCTATAACTACGAAGAAGAATTTATTATTATTTACTGTCGAAATTACATTGAAATTAATAAAATTACCACGATGCATTGATTTTACGTCAATGTGCACTTATTAAACGTAACGTATCTGCGCTGTGTTACATGACCGTCGCGATTAATGTTGTTAAATTTTACTTATTTTTTTCTGCATATTATATTATATAGTCTGCAATATTCTGCGACGTCAATATTATAATAAACGTTCTATTTCTCGTGTTTCATAAAACATCACAATTTTTACTAATCAGTCAGCCCGAGTTCAGAATAAAATATTGTTGAAACTATAAATACTAAATTTACACACGTAGTATATAACACACAATATCATTGTGCATTGTCAATTTGGCGATTCGTTAACTACTAGCTAGGTAAAGTGTAATATCTGGTGTATTAAATATGGCGTATGTTAAAATTAAGTAGGCACTTCATTTACTACGTATATAATAATATAATAATATTATGAAGTATGGTGTCGACATTTCCGCGGTCACGGGGGAAATCGGATAGACACGCATCTGATATATATTATAATATTTAGTCCAATTTTAAAACAATAAAAAAAAAAAAAAAAAATAACTAGTAACTGGCCAATATACATTGCGAAGATGGAGTTATGCACCTATACGTATTTTGGGTCTGTAAACAGTCATCGACGTGTGGCTGGCTGGTTCGGTAATTAAACAGCTGACATATTTTGCATAACGAGTCGCAATTAAAAATAACACGCGTCTCGTATGCATAGTCAACAGTGGATACTTGTGAGTTTAAATGGTCGTGTCCATAATAACAGAGTACCTATTCATTTTGTGTGTCCATTAAACAAATGAGACATTTTTTTTTTTTTTTTTTTTTTTTTGCTGGGTCGGCTAGGTGTCGATAAGCAACGAGAACTGGTGGTGGTACAACCTCTAAAATGTAATTAGTTTGGTACTAAATTTTAATTAATGTTGCACTACGGAGTAAGGGGAGGGAAGGAATCTAAAGGTCAATGGCGTTTTAATACTCTAACTCCTCCCACTAGGACTATATATTTTTACGTTCCCATCATATTCTGCTTAACAAAAAGTAATATAGAAGAAAAAAAATGGATATAATAAAACCTGTCACTGTGTATTGTTTATTTTTCCCTCTTATTAAAAGGTCGTTTTTGGTCGAGGGAATTCTATATCAAAGGTCGAACACAAAAACTTCATGGCGACCTTTATTGGTTAGTGGTTGAAGTTCTTCTTCTTATTATTATTATTATTATTATTATTATTATGTATTTGCTTAATATTTCGTTATGATTGGTTTTTATATTTTTTCGAAGTATTATTGTATTTAGAACTCAGATAATAACATAATGTGAAGATATTTGTTATTCTAAGTGTTTCATTATTTTTCAAAATTCAATAAATAACTGAATTATGTACCTAATAGTAACTTACTATATAAAATGATATTATATAGGCGTATCCTCTCCTACCGCTTTTTGGAATGATAAGAAACCTTAAAATTTTTTATTTAGTATACCTATCGGTTGAACATTAAATTAAATTTTATGAAGCTTTATTGTAATTTACTAATATGCTATTGATCATAATCTATTATAATAATAATATATTATATTAAAGTATACGCATACAATGTAAAAATACCTATAATTTTCAATCTGTTCGTGAAATTTAGTGTACGTTTTAAATATTTGATATTGAAAAGTACTCCATGAAGTCACTGATACTCAATTAAAAAATAATATTATATTAAATATGTGTATAAATTTAAGTATTATCGATATATTTAAATTGTCAAACAAAAATATGTATAAATAGGTAGATAATAACTTGAAATACTTTATAACTCCTTACTTAGATTATCCTAATTTCCGACAGTGTGAAAAACTACGAAATAACTATGGTATCTAAGTCAAACAAACCAAAACAAATTGTATCATCTTATCGACCAATAAGTCTACTACCTACTTTTGACAAATTACTCCTTAAAAGGCTTTTTTCTATAATACACGAAAAAAATATATTTCTAAAAAGTCAGTTCACTTTTCGATCTCAGCACAGTAAAATTCATCAGATTCACTGAATTACTAATAACATATCTATATCCCTTGAACAAAAGAAATTCTACCCAGGAGTTTTCTTAAACATTTCCCAAGCCTTTGATCGGGTGTGGCACGAAGGATTACTTTTTAAAATCGAGTTGGTTCTCCCTGCACCTTACTATTTCATTTTAAAGTCATATCTAGGATATCATACACTTGTTGTCCTTCATTTTAATTTGTACTCAGGTAAAAAAAATATAAAAGCGAGAGGCCCTAAAGGATCTCCAAGTGATCTATTACCTATATGTTCTATAATGTATTCACCTCTAATATACCTACATCCTCAAAAAAAATACTTGCCATATTTTCTGATGATACTACAGTTCTAGCATGTGACAAAGATCCAGTCATAGCAGTAAACCTTCACCTTCTTCAACCTCATTTAAATGAAATAAATTGCGCAGTGAGCAAAAAAGTGAAAAATAAACGAAGAAAAATCCGTTTAAGTAAATTTTACTTTGAGCCGAAATGAACGCCCTCAACTCCGCATTAACAAAAAGCTTATCCCAATCAACCCCTTAACAAAATATTTGGATATCATATAATGCCTTACTTGAGCTCACCGTTCCCTGGTTTGTTACCAATGAATCTCTTCATAAAAACCTCTAAATAGCCACAATCTCGGAATTTGTCAATATTTATTGTAGCGATTACACGTTAAATTATTGTACAATCCCAACCCCATCATAAAAAATATGTTTTCCTTTTCTTCCTTTTCGGTAATGCTCAATGACATACAAAACATAACTGGCAAAAAGATCTTCTTTAGTTAAAATTGTATATTTAAAAAAAAATATCGACAATTTAATGTAAAATTCTGAGATATCGTTACTGAACGGCTTCCTCCTCAAGCTTTTCGACATGTGTTTAATTTTTATTTCTCTTTGCTATGAAATTTGTTCATAGTTTAAATTTAATATAATATTGTAAATAATATTGAATAAAAAAAAAAAAATAATACTGTAGTTATAAATAGCTTATTATTCTTATTTCCAAGTCTTGAAGTAATGTCAACAAATAAACGTAAAACAATAAATGCATATTTTAATACACAATTAAATATTATATAACATTCACGTTACACAATATTTTCGGTGAATTCAGCCAGTGTTAGAATACATTGTTATTTAATTTAATTACTTTTAATTAGATGTTCGAAATAACAAAAAATAATGAACATATATATTTATAAAAATCTCATAAAAGAGGATAAAAAAGTCTGACTTAAATTTCATTTTAAAATTGTGTTTGAAGTTATATGTACTTTTCAGTCCTTTATTTATTATTAGTTAAATAGATTAAAAAAACTAATTTTACACTGATTTATGAGACAAATCATATTTTTTTTAAACACAATAATATGATTATTGATGTGCACTTTAATGAAGTAAACCTGTTAAAATAGTCAAAACTTACATTAATAATTAAATTATTCATGCATATATAAGCCACGTATAATAATAATGAAGAATTCATTTCTTTTATTTAAAATAAAAACAACAGTTTTTTTTAATGTATTACACGCACACAAGCACACATACATAAACAATTAATATACCTGATAAAAATTCATAGGTGCCTTAATCTTCTCTTATAGAATAATATATTTATGAACACATATTTATTGATTATCTTGACAATATTTGATCATACTATGTGTTGGAGAATTTTTAAGTTAAATTAAGTATATAAATGTATCATTAAAAATTTTTTTACTAAATTTTAGTCTTACAACTAGACTAAAATTCAAAAAAAATGAAAATTTAAACATTTAAATTGTTTTTTTTTTTTTACATAAAAATATGATACGAAAAGTGTTTTGTACATTTGAAGATTTTATTTTTAGCATGCTTATAGTTTAAATTTTTTTTAATTATTATAATATAATATTTATGTTTATACTTATTTTTATGAATTTAAGTATATAACGTATATGCTAATATTACATCAAAAATATATTATTTTATTTATCATGAATATAATTACTTAGACTTTTTATCCTATAAATACAAAATGTTATTAATTTATACTAAATTTAAAATATTCAGTAATATTACGAGTATTTAGGTAGATATCATAGATTTGTGATAAATGACAACTATACATTGCTTAGTTTTTACTTTTTTATATAAAATCCATATAGTAATAATTGTCGGTGACATAATTTTCAATAAGTATTGTTATTTGGTTTTTACTCAGTACCTAGCTATATTTGCTTTCATCTGACACACATGCAAATGGGACCTGTAATCGACCAGCAGCCAATTCCATTACCTTAAAAATCCAAGAAAAAACAAAAAAAAAGTTGTTTGATTTTATTATTATTGTTATTATCAGCACACTGAACATTTCATTACAACGCAAATTCGCTGCTGCAATACATTATTGTATCACCTGTGTCCCATGACACAGAAGGCAGATTTAGAGGCACCGTTTGTCGTGCCGGTAAATGCGCGTAAACAGTTATTTAATACCCAAGCTGATTTCACAGTAGTACTTCTGGGACCCCTAGAAAACTACAATGAAAGGAATAAATAAACAGATCAACATATAATCTAAGTTTCTTTTATTTCATAAAAAATTACAACAATATTAATAAGTTTAAAATATTATTTAAAAAGCTAATTAACTAAAAAAGATTGTTTTTATAATACTTAGGTATAAGCTTTTGTAGCTGTATGGTAGAATGTAGATACTTGCATTTAATTAATTTCTCGATGATTAATTTAAAATTGTGTCATCATGAAAAGAAAAAAATAATAAACTACTTTTTAATCGGCCGTATCTTTTTTTTTTTTTTAAGTATACTATACAAGATAGTTGCATTTCATTCATGAAAGGTAATATTAATAATTAGTGTTTTAACTAAAAATATTGCTTAAATTTTAAAGTTCAAAGAAGTATTTATTCTTAAAAATCTTGAAAAAGATTATGCACTGTGTACATACAACTATTCGTATATATTTTTCAAATAGTATAGTGCTTGGAAATAATATTTTTTTCATCTCAGTAATAAATGATTATCCATGCAATAAAATGCTATGCTTTCAAAACTAAAATTACGAATTAGATTAAATCCATTATTAATAGCGCAAAAGTGCTGATACAACTGGCTTGAAAAATAGTTTTGAGAGGGTTTCTCTGTGTCTTAAAGTAACAATAAAAATGTACGTGATTGTCTATTTCTAAAAATTAAAATTGTTTAGTTTTACATAAATATATCATATGTAAAGAGTATTGGATTATTATTATGTTTTATATTTTGCATATTTAAACATATATATATATATATATATCACTTATCACTATATCAGGGATTAACATATTTATTTTATCATAGGAACAGTGTAAAACTATCTCCATGTAATATTTTGTAATGTTTTAGACCATATTGCTTAATGTATTTGAACAATTGTAATATTTATACTTTGTAGTAATATATTATTATGTTAAAATGTTGAAAAATACTTACAATTGATAATAATCTTTGGCCAAGTTTATTTTCATTATTTTAGTTAACAATAAATAAAAAATAATTTTTTTTTTTTTATTAATTGAAAAACTTTATACTATTCTATAAGAAGCAGTATGATTTTATTATTGTTAATTTTATTCAATGATTTCCAATACTTCAATAGTAAAAATGTATAATTGTCGTAAATTCGTTTATTTATTTAATTTTTTTTTTTTAAATAATTATTACATAATGTATTTATGAATACAATAATTCTATAATAAGCATATTATAATTTAAAATTGAAAAATATTTCAATTAGAATTTTAGGACAATAATCATAATATAAAAAAGCAAAAAAAAAGAAACAATTTCATATTTCCTAAATGCATAGTACTAATTCTTAAAGATAAATATAATAATAATAATAATATATTTATCTTTATAAATTATAAATAAATGTAAATCATATTTTATTTTATCACTAAAAAAGTTTGTTAAAATAATTCATACAATTTAATTATCGTTTTAATGATATATTTAGTTACTTTTCAATTAATATATCATGATTGTCAAAAAAATTTTTGTAAATTGTGTTTGCTCATATAAGAACCAATTAAATTTAGCTATATCTACAATAGTTGTTTAATTTAATAATCGTTTACAAATATTATACTGATCAAATTAATTAATGAAAATTAAAAACGAAGAAGTTAAAAAACAAAAAAAAAAAGAAGAAATGTTGAACTTAAAAAAATTTAAAATATCAATCATCTTTTATTTAAAAAAAAAAATTAATATGCTACCAAACTGTACTTTAAGTCTACAATTTAGTATTTTATAGGCTGTGACAATACAATAATAATAAGTTGCAGTTTATGATTAAAAAAGAAGACTTATTTGTGTTTTTACATTTTTTGTTTTTTTTATTTATTTATAACGTTTACGATTTTATATTCCATACGGTCAATAGTTAATGTGTTTAATTAGATTTAAATATTGTATATTTTTTCGAAACTGATTATTCGTTCAATGTATATATTATTTCTCTTAAGCCATGAATTATTTCATATGAATAAAAATAATATTAGAATATTTAATTGAAATTCTGTAAAATATTCCGCATAGTGCGTTTATTACGAGGAAATACTATTAAAAATCGTTCTAAATTTTTCGAAGAAATTTATTTGCTAAAATAGTAAAATATATGATATTAACTAAATAATACTATGATAACCGTTAAATACAAAAAAATAATTAAATAATATTTTACCGAAATGTTGAAAATCAAGTGCTATACCATCAATGAAATTATAAATATACTAAATTGTAAATCATATTATATTTATTTAATTTATGTGCCTAACGTATATGTCGCATCCATATCGCATAATTGTACATTTCGCGAAATGGACAAATTTTACATCCATTTCGTGAAATGGAAACACTTTTTTTCCACCTCGCTAGGTATCTGTATTACATTTCACGAAATTGATACCTAAACTACACATAACGGAACTAGTTCCGTCATCTGGACAAACACTTAGCGTAACAATATTCATAACTATATGTAGATATATCAATACTTTATTATAAACGTATACCAATATTTATCATTATTTTGAACATAAAGTATCATAAATTGTGAATTATTTATTTAAACATAAAATAGAACTGTTATGACATCTAAAATTGCATTTTAAATTGGCCTTAAAACAAGCACATTTTTTTGTTTGGCATTTGCTTTTACAATGACTACTAAAAAATTTGTGTCCTTCCGTTAATGAAGACACAGTATGTCTTAATGTTTTCTCGATTTAATATTTCACTTGTTCTAATTTTATAAAGTTTGAAGAAGCCGGTTGTAAGCTTTCTGCACCATACCAGCCTTAAATAGTTCTGTGTTAGGTTCCTAATTGGTTCATTTCATTTTTTTGGTCCGCTACTACTCCAATTATGCTCGCTGAAACCGACGGACCTCTATCCATCTTTGGAACTGGAATGACAACACAGTCAATGGAGACTGTTACAATCTTCAACTTAAAATGTAGGTAGTTCCGGCTTGCTAACCTAAAATAAATACATTATAATAACAATCAAGTATAAATTATACTGCAGGACTTGTATTTGGAAAGAATATTTTATTGTACGTTATTACTTATCTACAATCAAAATGTTATATAAATGTTGAGTTTATCGTTATTCAAAATTTAAACGTTATTCGACTTTTGCGTATATTTATCGCCATTTAGAATTAAAATTTTTAATATATTTTATAATTTATAACTATTAAATTATTGGAAATTAATTAATTTTGAATGATAAACCATATATTATAACGTTTTGCGTTATGTTTTGTTTGATGATATATCATATATTTTGTCAATCGTTATGTACAAATTATAATATCTACCGACAAGTACCTATGCACTTTTTTTTGTAATAATAAAACAGTAAGTACTTACTTGTCTGCTGTAACCCGTAATATATCTTGAAAAAATGTATTAATTTCATCAAGGATGTGGGGTTTCTTAGCAGGTTTACTTAAATAGTATAAATTAAGTTTTCGAATAAAATTCTGTTTTTTCGTTAAATGCTTCCATGTTTTAGTTTAAATACAAACAAATAGAACAATAGGTAATTGTACACCAAACAATTGTCAGAAGAGTAATAAAATAGTTTCTGTAATATAGAGACCAGCGCAAGTTGACCAATTTTATTATCCGATAAGTACAAGTAAAAGTTAAGATAAGTACGTCGATAATTATTTTATATTAACCAGCTAGTCTTTATGAGATCACTACAGTAGGTATTACTTTAATCTAAAGAATCTAAAATACCGTAATATAATAGTAATATTTACTTTGATTTAAATACTTTATACAGAGTAATTCATTTCACACAGAACACAGCTCACAATAAAGTCTTTATATAGACACCTACATATAATTATGAATATTGTTACGCTAAGTGTTAGTCCAGATGACGGAACTAGTTCCGTCATGTGTAGTTTAGGTATCTATTTCGTGAAATATTATCCAGATAGCAAGGTTAAAAGCGTTTCCATTTCGAGAAATGGATGTAAACTTTGTCCATTTCGCAAAATGTACAATTACGCGATATGGATGCGACATATAAATATATTTCAATATTTAATTTTTCATGTAATTATTATTATAATTTGTTTTGTTCAGTTATAATTTTATAAAAATGAAAAATGCTAACACAAACCTATCAAATTAATATATTGGTAATATGATTACGTTCATTTTCACGACATGTATTTTTCTATTTATATAGAATAAGTAGTCTATAGGATGTTCGTACTTTCCAACTATATGATATTAAAATTAAAAATAGTATAGCGAAAATAATTTTTCATTGGAACAATATTAATATACTCTTGAAGTTACTTTTAATTCATATATAGCCATACAGGCACAATAGTAAAAATATATAGAATGCATTATTATTTTTTAATAATGTGTTAATATACAGTTGGTTTTAATTAAATTTTAATGCATTCGTTGATAGGTCCGAGTAGTAGGTGGTTCGGGAGAGCAGAAGTAATAGTTACGTGACCCATCGCACTAACATTAACCACATTTTTTCAGTTTAGTACCAAATAGGAGTGTTTGTTTTGATAGAAAGTTTTTATTTTTCATTTAAACAATTTCGCCTTTCTAGGAAATAGATGTCTATAATCGTATAGCTTCTGTGTTATAGCCTAATAATACAAGCATAGTGTTACCTGTATGTTATTTTTAGTTTCCACAAAGATTGAATATTATTTTATACAAGTATCGGCCAGCTAGTATTAAAAGGATAAAAATTAAAATTAAAAAATGTAAGCATAATAATAACGGAATATTATGTTAAAATTATTGTTTTTTTAGGATCTATTATTTTTAATTTTAGTATACTTTCAACCATATATCTAATGAAATCATTTGTACAATAAAATATTATGTTAAATTATTATACATAGTATAATCTGTAATTAATTTTAAAATATTTAAGAGGAGATCCTTTTTTGAAATTATATTGTGTTTTATAATATAGTAAAAACTGTAACTGAAATATCATATAGTTCGTTTTTGATTTAATCAAAATATTACAATTATTGTCTAAAAAACCGAAAAGCGTAACAAGTTGCATTTATTATTTTCATAACATTTTTAAAATAATTATTATCGAGACGTCAATTATCATTATACAACTATTGAACTCAATTATTTTTAGTTCTTTATATAATTTGAGGGTTTTTTTTGTATAATTAAAAAATTAAAAGGTAAAAAAAAATGTAAAGTTTTGTTTTTGTAATAACTTGAATACGCGTACTTAAATAAAAACTAATGGTTAATTATTTTATTTATAATATATTATTAAAGTTGTATGTTTGAATCAACTAAAAAGAACATGTTTTTAGCAATAATAAGTTTAAAACTTTGTATATTTTTATTTCTTATTTTCATGTAGATATCGTATAATAGCTTTTAAAAGAACAGTCACAAAACATCGACTCAAATTTCACTGTATCAGTATTTTTTATATGATACATACAATTGTATTTTTACCATGAAATAATTTTTGAAAAATTAAATAGAAAACGAAACACTTTATTTACTAAAAATTATTTATGTAAAAGTTTAACGCCATCTTATATTTAAAAAAAAAAAAATACTTATATTAAATACTAAAACTTTTTATTAAAATATTTTTATTCATTTTGTAAACTTAAAAAAGACAAAAAAAAAATAAAATATTTACAAAACAGTGATACGATGGTTCTTAAATATTTTGAATAATATATTAGTTAAGTTAGATTCTTAAAGTTTCACGTAGTGAAAATGCGATTGAAAATCAGTCATAAATTATACTTCGTGATTAGGTATCAAAGCAGAATAAAAAAACTTTTTATTTTAAAAAAAATCGGACAGCTAATTCTCATTTAATATTTTTTATCAAGTGATAAAAATTCCATTTAAATTAGCATAATTCTAAATAATTTTTTAGTATAAATAAAATGGTATTCTTTATGGGTAATTTATAACGCCTGAACTTAAATAAAATAAAATACACCGTTTAGTTATTCTCAATTCACCAAATATCATTAATGTTTCATATACCTACCTATTCAAGAATTAAAAAGGGGGAAATTAGGTAACCGCTTCACTGTACTACAGAAACTAGAAGTCGAGTGCGTCAGGTCATTGATTAGGCACTGTAATAGATGTGTTAAATTTTAATTCAATGATAAATCATTGTATACGGTGATAAAAACAATTTTGAACGAAAGTGGTCTAATTATTTTGGCAACCAAGATAATCAAATAATTATATTAATTCAGTATTACGATTTTAACCAAAAAAATATATTTTGTTTTTGTTTTTCCTGATTATTTTATGCAATGGAAATTTTCAACTTTTATCTCCCAAAAGGAGTAACAAGATATAATTTTCTAAAAAAAACTTTCAATAAAGTCAATAATTATCATTTTCTTTTAGAAAAAAAAAAAAATGAAAAACACACATTGTTTAATCTGCAATACATTGACCACTCCGCTAAGAATTTAAAAGAACTATTTTATTATTTTAAGCACGATTTTCAATAAAAATTTAACGGATGTACTTTTTTCTTTCAGTTTAAATACTTTGAAAATTTCGTACCTATGTACTCGTAGTGCATAAAATATTATCACATATGTATACTTTGTATTATTATTATTACGTATTCGTTTGCTATTTGCATCGATTTTGTCGGAAAAAAACCGGTCCTGATCACATACGATCTCGTAAACGACTTTTTCTCGGAGATATTATTTTCTAGCAAGCACTGGCCCCTCCGTTCTGCAAAGACGAACGATCAAAACCGCGGTATATAATACACGTCAACCCACTCGATAGTCACCGTCATAGTCGTTGGGCTCTTCTATATTATTTATAAGCACACACGCACACACATGCAAATATATGTATAATATAATAATAAGCCTCGAGGGTCTTTTGCGATTTGTCACGAATCAAAGTCGTCTCTACCGCGGCGGCAATGTCGCGCACACATAAATCACACTAATGCCACCCCGACGGCGCAGCAACGGTCGTGTGCGCGTATACATATACCCTCCATCGTCACCACCGCCGTCGTTTTACCACCATAGACTTTCTTTGACGGATCTACAACAAGTGTTGTGCCCTTAAGCACAGGTATACGCAGCTATTAATCAGAGACAGCCTATTGTGGGCATAATGTTCGGTTGACGGTTAACCTCGTCGGAGACGAGTACATCATAAGCATTATTCACTGAGTCACCGAACGGATACGATAATATATCTCCGATGACTACCCCTACCCACCTATTCTATACGTAGATATTAGATTATGCATGTATACGTCGGATGTCGACAGCACGCGTGTGCCACCTCCGCCACCATCACCGTGTGAAATAGATTTATTTTTTGTTTTGTTCCCCGAACCGTTCATTTGACGTATTTTGTTTGTTTTTTTTTTTTCATGTAATTTAACGGAATTTTTTTTTTTTTTAATCAATGTTTTATAGGTAGCTTGGCTACGGGTGGATACGCAGACCATATTGACTATCCATAATCACGTGATCACGAAAAACCACCGGATCGGTGTGTCGCACTCGGACCACAGAACGTGGCACATACACATTAAGGAAGTGAGAGAGTCCGATAAAGGATGGTATATGTGTCAGATAAATACGGATCCGATGAAAAGTCAACTGGGCTTCTTAGATATCGTCGGTGAGTTGCACTGTGTTATATATTATTGTAATAGTATAATATAATATATTTATATATGATTTAAGAAATTTTCCCTGTACATTTCACTGATATTGTTTTTCTTACCGTTCGTCATATCATAGTGAGTGACCATTAATTTTATTTAAATTGTTTTCATATACATAATAATAATTGGTTAACGAGTACATCTTGACGTGTAACATAATAGTATTATTATTTTAAAAGTAAATTAAGATAATACTAGATATAATACAATATTAATATGGCTGGTTATTAAATAATATTATTTATGACAAAAATATTATTGAATATTTGAGTTCATAATAAATTTATTAAACAAAAATATAACACTAATGTCGGGAAAAAATTGTACTGTAGTTTCATCAGTAGTATATTACCATCATAAATAGCGTGATTAAGATTTTGAGTATCGGCCGTTTTAAATATTTTTAATGTTTATTACAGAAAATTAGTGTATTGCAAAATTATTATTACTACATAGGCAGTATAATGTAGTATGACTGCTATTCGCAGTGTTTGCATTTTTTACGGTTCCCGCGGCGAAACCGCAAGCATTGGGTATCATATAATACAACTGCTGTCGGAAAAATACCCAATGCCCGTGTTATGTAAACCTATATAGAGCATCACTGAGTCCTGCTCAATTTTATATGCGTAAGTACGTATTTATAGTCAACGGTTTTTATTTACAGCGCAATTTCCATAGCTAAAAAATATACTTTCTCGTCTGAAATGATTTCGTTTCGCTTTTATTCCATCCAATACTTCTCCGTTCCACAGTTAGGGGTTTTATTATATTATACCCTTTGCTCCAAAAGTTAATGTAAATATACAACACATTTAAAAGTAAATAATCGTCATGTATATTTATACAGAGTACACACACATTTCAACTAAGTTCATTAAATTAATAAAAGCTAAACAACAGTTTTAAATAAAATAAATATTTATTTATTAGAATTCCAAAAAATTTAAAAACCCCAAATATGACTTAAAATTTAGAAATATGATCTAAAAATTACGTATAATGTGTTATTAAATAATACAAAAACTATTTATTAGAATTTAAATAAACTATTGTTTCGATTTTTTTTTTAATTCTGAGCGAAGTAATGAATGTATTAATTTAACAATGATAATAATATGTTTTATATTTTTCTATCTGTCATCACTCACTTTTTGAAACAGTAAAAATTCTCCGATTTTCAGAATGAAGATTGTTTTTTGCAGAAAATTACATTGAAGGGTCAAAAGTAGAACATTCCTAAAAGTAAATTCTATAACTTGGAAAAACAAAAAAAAAAAAAAAAAAGGAATAGTAGGAATTTGACTTGAATTTAACTTTTGATAATATTGTCGAAATTGATTTTTTTTTGTGTAATTCAAAGACAAATAAACGCGGGTACCTAAATTTTCCCCCAAAAATTTATATTATTTTTTTCTATTAATAACAAAAAAATTTAATTAATTTTTAGCTATTGATAGACATGAATAATTTTAAATTTTTAAAGATTTTTCTCTAGAAATATCAATTAAAAACCATTTTCCTGAGAAGAAATGCTTGAATATTTGATATAAAGATCTTCATAAGTTGTTAATTTCTCAATGAAAAAATATCGAAAATCTATATTCATACTTATTAATTAGATTTAATTAGGAGTTTGTATGTTCTTAAAAAATCATTTAAAAGCATAGCTAAATAATATAAAAATTAGTTTCATAGTAATACGAGTTTATATTTAAAATGTATAGTTGCATATTTTACATACTTAACCATTTTTCATTTATAAGTGTATATTTGACAATTATATTTATATGAATGATTAATTTTGTAAAAAAAAAAAAAAAACTTAATTTTAAATAGATTAAGTTTGATTAGTTTAATTTAAATTTTTTTGTTTTAGACTAAAAGTCGTTGTAAGATGAAAACAAATATAAAAAAAGAAAATAACTAATCAAATAAATCAATATAATCAAACTTATCTATTTATGTATCATATCTACAATTATTATTATTTATTACGAATATATATTGTTTTCAATGCAAATTTTAATTGCATATTTCGTGATTCTTTAAGACATAAATACATCCATTTTAAAGGTTTTTAGAGTACGAAGTCTCTAGCTCTAGTCATAATAATTTGAAAAAGTTTGTCAAAATCTCAAAAATAAACAAATTATTTGTAGTTAAAAATTCGTAAAAAGTTTTGTTTTTATACGTGAAATTTTAGAATTTAATATAAAATTTTCCATACATTTTTCAATCTACTTAAATGAAAAAAAAAAATTACCTAAAAAAACAAATTAATTATTAATAAATATTTGAAATTCTAAGTTTTACGAAATTGGGTTCACTAGTAAAATAGTAAAATAATTATCTCTTCACAATCAATTTTTTATTATTTTATAGAATTCCAAAAAAATAAGAGTGGATACCTGATTTCTCATAGTAGTTCATAATATAACTATAAATTCTAAAAAATATATAAATAACATTATTTTTTTAGATATTTTAAATTCTAATTTTTACTAAATTACTTATTTACATGATAAATAGCCATATCAATTATTTGTTTGCTATAATTTAAAAAAATTATTTGTGGGAATTTAAATTTTTTATGTATATTATACATATCATCATAAATTTTACTATAAGCAATATTATTTTTCATTTATTTTTTAATATATTACCTATACTATAAATCTATTAATAATGTTTAACGATATTCACAGGAAGATTTAATTGAATTAAAAGTAATATGAGTTGATATAATGTGGTATAAATATGTATACCTATTTATAGTATAATAAATTTAATATTTTCGCTAAAAATTATAAAATCTGACCGACCGTCTTTCATCAAAATCGTTTTACGTTTACATTGATAAATAATTGAATTCGAATTTATCACAATAATAACACTTATCCACTATTGATACTTAATATACAGCAGAATAATACCCACTTGCCTACATTTTGTTTGTTTGTTTGAAAACATATTTTATTTTCTTATATATTTTTGTAGTGTAGTGCCTTGAATATTTTTCGATATCTACAATGTTATGATATCGGTTTACGAGTAGCTATCTATTTTTGTGTACAAACACAACATTTATATGATTTGAATATTATGCTTGTTGAGTATTTAATTATCCAAGTATGTATTTAAAATACATTAAAACAAATAATGCTGTATACCAATAAAATTAAAATTTTGACTTTGCATTAGCTAAATTTAAAATTTAACATTAATCATATTTATATAGAACATCTAACCAATTTTTAACAAATCAAATTTATAAATATTTTTTCATATACTCAAATAGTATATTTAAATAAGAATGAAGATTATGATCCGTGTAATTATGTTTTTTCGTAACTTAAATTTAAATCGTCATACCTATTCCAAAAAATCGTTTACGTGTTCTCTCATCCTTCATTATCATTTGGTATTATTGAACTAAAAACGATGTATGTAATACATGATGATATGGTCTCTCTCATCGTTTTAAATATTTCATTTTTTGTAAGGCCATTGTCACGAGCCGCTGACGTAAATTATTACACAGCGATCGAAGCTACTCTAATAATGTTTATATATATATATTATACATATATTATATTGTTTTAATGTCATCGTCTGGTGTGCATATACTAAGTAATTAAAATTGATTTTGGTCTGCTTTTTACCGACGTCGTCGCGGTCATTATAGGGATGTTATAATATTATAATATATAATACGACGAGCATGTTAATAATGTAATAATATTTTTTGTATGGATTCGTTTCGTCGTCGCTATAGGAGTAGTCTACTTGTTGCCTCCCAAACACAACCTTCTGAATATCAGTTAACATTAGTGTACAAAAATATATTACAGTATACAACTCGTCTAATAATATCATTTTTGAAGTTTCGAAAATCGCTCCACATTGGAGCGCATACGAAATAGTACAAGTAGCAATGTTGGCGCTGGCAGCACGTATGAGACGCGACGAGTGCTATATAACAGCGGCAGTGGACCGCTCGCGCCATCCGTTTGCAAAGGACTTAAAAGCCAATCTGTGTCCCTCACTTCCTCTTCCCACGTATAAACCGCATGCACCCTTCCTGCGCGGTGGTCCGATTCCACACTATGTATATATGTGTATGTGTGTGTGTGTGTGTGTGTGTGTGTGTGTGTGTGTGTGTGTGTGT